>NC_080391.1:20107369-20407369 GCF_028751815.1 Salvia miltiorrhiza | reverse complement strand
ATCAGCCCCGAGGGTGAGCCATCTTCTCTTCGCGGATGATTGTATTATCTTTGGCCGTGGTATTGTGAGGGAGGTGAACGTGGTTGGGGATATCATCAAAAAATACGAGAGTGTTTCGGGCCAAAAGGTAAATTTAGAGAAGTCTACTATCTTCTTTAGCAAAGGCGTTATTGAGGCAAAACAGGAGGAGTTGGCGGGTTTGATGGGTGTGAGCCGAAGTGGAGGTCGAGGTACGTATCTTGGTATTCCAAGTTTGGTGGGTCGTTCAAAGTGTGAGATTTTTCAAATGCTGATTGATAGAACGAGGAAAAAGTCCAAAGATTGGAAAAGAAGATTCTTGTCCGGTGCGGGAAAGTTGGTTCTTATTAAGGCGGTCCTTCAATCAATTCCCACTTACTTGATGAGTTGTTTTGTTTTACCGGACCAGATTTGCCAAAGACTTAACAGTATTGCGGCAAATTTTTTCTGGGGGCAAAAGCATGAAGAGAGAAGAATTCATTGGAAGAGTTGGAGGAAACTTTGCTTGCATAAAGGTGAGGCGGGTCTGGTTTCCGCGACATTGGTTTATTTAACCAAGCTCTACTTGCTAAGCAAGCCTGGCGCCTCCTTACTAATGAAGATTCTCTTATAGCTCGGTCTCTTAAGGCCCGCTACTATCCGCGAGATGATTTCCTTTTAGCTAGGAATGCTCATTACCCATCTTTTGTTTGGAAAAGCATCCTTGTTGGCAGAGACCTACTCGCGAAGGGAGTGGCGTGGAAACTCGGGGATGGAGAAAGAATCAGGATTGGTAAAGACCCTTGGCTCCTGTCTGGAAAGGGATTGTTTAAGGTGGCTCGAGTGGAAGAGGCAGACAAAAACAGAAAGGCCAAAGACCTTATGGATGAAGATCTTTCATCTTGGGATTTACAGAAAGTGGAGGAGCTCATCGAGCCTAGAGATCGTTGGCGAATGATGATACAACTAAGGTGCAATCCCAATGAGCGTGACAAGCCGTTTTGGCCTGGTGGAAAACTCAATACATACACGGTGAAATCTGGATATCGGTTGGCTATGGATTTAAGGCAGCGTGACGAAGCGTCTTCTTCAATGGCGGCCGGGGGACTTTGGAAGTGGATTTGGGGCCTTGAGGTTATACCCAAGGTAAAATTGTTTATGTGGAAATATCTTGCTAATGCACTGCCTACGGCCATGTTGTTATGAAGTCGGAATGTGGAGATTGATCCTCTTTGCAGGAGGTGTGGTGCTCATGAGGAGACGTTAGAGCATGCTCTTCGCGACTGTGTTTAGATGGAAGTCTTATGGGCTGTCTCGAATCTCAGACTCCAACCTCAGTCTGGGGTTTGGTCGATTGTGGAATGGTTTGAAAAGATCCGCAGTTCTCCTCATCCGGAAGTTCATGCTCAGTTTGCTACTATTGCGTGGTCAGCTTGGTACGCCAGGAACCTCCTTCTTTTCCAGCATAAGGAACTATCCCATATTGAGTGCCTTGAGGTTGCTTCTAGGGCTATTTGGACGAGCCCACAACAAGGTTCTTTCCAGCAACATCTTCCGCTCAAGCTGGATTGCTGTCGAGAGGGCCAAATGAAGGTCTCGTGTGATGCGGCTTTAGGTGCTGACAAAGGTGCTAGAGTTAGGGTGGTGCTTTGGGATGGTGCAGGCGGACTGAAGAGTTGCAGGTTCGGTTTTGTGCAGGGCGAGTTTTCTGTCATCGAGGGAGAAGCGATGGCCATTCTTGAAGGCCTCCATCTTTGCCGCGAACGTGGAATCACGGATGCCATCTTTGAAACAGAAAACCAGCTTCTGTATTGGCTGTTGATTAAGCGTGAGAATGATCTTTCCTATCTGGGGGATACGTTACGTACAATCTTCGAGATGGGGAATACTCTTCACCACGTCGCTTTTAGTTGGACTCCGCGGGAAGGAAATGCCATAGCTGATAGTCTTGCCTCATTTGCTTTATGTAATGCTCTGCCTATGTCGACTGATAGGGAGCTTCCACTTGCTGTTAACTTTCCTTGATTTTATGAAAGTGTTTTCTTTTGGTTCTCAAAAAAAAAAAACCTTTTGACTTTTAAATTTCTTCATTGTTTTTCCCGTTTTGTAGATAGAACATATTTTTTAATTTTCGTTTAACTATATATTGAAATAAATATGTAATATACGTCACGAATGAAAAATTATAAATTTTTTTAAAAATAAATATGTAATATACTTTTGAATGAAAATTTATAAAATGACCCTTAATTTGATATATGATTTGTAAAAAATGGATTTAATATGAACAAACTATGATAATTTAAAGTTTTAACATATTAAATAATTTATATTTTGGGGTTAATGGCCGCAAAATACACGAACTTTATCCGAATTTATATTTTGCACATAACCTTTCAATTTAGCTCCCTAATTGAAATGTGCACACGAAGAGAACTCCAATTAGGATTAATGTTGATCGAGAATGACGTGGATCATTACTAAAATTATATGACATTAAGTGTGGCATTTTTTTCACGGTGGCAATACGTGCATCCAAAATGACGTCGTTTTAACTTTAGTTCTAAATCCCAATTACTCTAATTTCATTCTCCAATTTGGATCTCTGATCTTATTCTGTTCGATCCTTCATTCTGAGTTCGAGCGACTGAGAGAATTTGTCAACAAGAAAACCAGCAGTGACACAATCGACGAGTTGAGAACGGTAGCGGCACGATTGAAATCGAAGCAGGAAGTAGCGCGACTGAAATCGAAGGATCGAGTAAGAAGATAGGTAGGTCCACTTTCGACTGAAATCATTTATGTCCCTATTGATTTTATAATAGCCAACTGGTATTTTCTACGCTAAAATTTACTTCATAGCCTATCAATAACAAGATACATTTTGTATATTCTCTTTTATGAATCAATGAATATTATCATTTTACTCAATTGGTATAGCCTTTAATTTTGTACATCAATGAAGAACATGAATATAATGTTTAATTTACATCAAAATGAGCTTGTTCATTCATAAAAAAATGGTTCATTACATCTTTGAATACACTAATATAATTACCACGACTATCAAAGCAAAAGAGAGCATTCTAATGATACGTCCTATTCCTTTCAAATTCACATCAATTGTACTTGTCTACTCAACAACTTCACTTCCATCGCCTTCAACACCTTTAAAGCCTTAGCATGCCCTCCATGTTCTTCAAAGCATTCTCCCTCTGAATTTTTATTTTGTTAAAAATGTTCTTGTAATATGGTGTGAGCTCAAGATCGACCCACTCCCAAAATCCACAGTCATTCCAATTTCTCTGTTCACAAAACACGTATCTCATCTCTGGATTCTTCTCAGTATGTGAAGTTTTCAAAATCGCAGGGATGTTATGCATACATCTCCTTTCAATTTCAGACGTCCACCTCTCATTCGAAGATGAGCTTCGTGAATAACTCATGCTAGCTTCAGTTCTTTTTCCCTCTGTTTCTTCCTTTCTTTCTTCCTTCATTCATTCCTTCCTCCCACAAATACGACCTCGCGCCAACCCTAAGCTCTACAATAATTGTCGCGCGAAGGTGAGACGAATGAAGAATGGCTACTCAGCCTGGAGAAATTCAAAGGAAACAAGAACCCTAAGTCGAGCGACTAATCATCCCTAATTTTAAACTACACGAAATGACAAAAATTTCGGTCTAAGAAAATGCCTAAAAAACGACGTCGTTTTATTTAGTCGCCGGTGCGTCCGCGTATGCAAATCCGTGAGACACGTCGTTTTTCTTCCTTTTTTCTTAATTTAAGTATTTTAATATTTAAATCATGCATTTCTATTTATTTTATGTATAAAAATCATTAATAGGACATTATGTTATTATTATACTAGAATAATAGCATTAACGCTATTATATATTGTAATTTATTTTAAGAAACACTAATTTAATACATAAACTCATTTAACATATTTAGATTTTTTAATTTTAGTTTTATATACATGTATAAAAATAATTAAAAAGACATTATGTAATTATTATACTAGAATAATAGCATATAATGTTATAAATTTTAAGAAACACTAAATCAATACACAAATTCATTTAATATATTTATATTTTTATTTTAAATTTAGCTTTATATATCTTTACTTTATTATTTTAACTATAATTATTATTGTGCATTGTAAGGAGGACTATTATAGTGTCATATAATAATAATAATAGTTAAAGTTTATTAAGATTAAGATTTAATGGCCTCTTCTTATAACTAAAATTAGTTGTCTAGAAAACAAGAGAATGAAACTATTGCAATAATCCCTTCGGAATTATTGCAGTTGATGCAAGTTTCAAATACAACAATTATTTGCCGAGGAATATTATTCTCTTTCTTGAGAGATTTCCTTCAGAATATTGTTTGTTATCAATTAAAACGTGCAAGAGCAGTCCCATGTGTCAATGAAGAATCTGTGTCTCTCTCTCAACAATGGTGGAGTCCCAGTCACATGAAAGATTCTCCCTCTCCCACGATACCAAAATACTTCTAAAAGAATCTTACGCTTCTTCAAACTAATCTCTTTTAACGGCAACTACTTCAATTCAACTCTCACAGAATCAATGAGCTTAAAACAAGACTAGTCCCAATAAATCTTGAAATGCTTACACCAGCAAAACCAAACTGTAGTTTTCACCTTTATATATACCAGTAAAACAAATCCAACATCGTTATTCTCTAAGCAACTCATGTATGAATATAACCAAATAAACATTAAAGACTATATATGATATATTGGGTCTAAACCAAACCTCGCTATCAAGACATCTCCAGTACCAGATACTGTAATTTAGCTAATCGATTGAAATTAGAGACTCGAAAATGCAGTCTAGTCGACTATGCAGAAGCAGGAGCAGTTGGAGCTGTGGTCGAGGTTGAAGTTGTAACAGGTAACCGTTGTACTTGATTGGGCTGCTGTCGCTGCAAGGAGAACAAGTTATGCTTCGTAGGTGCCATACCATTAGAAGTTCTACCCTCGTCTCTAAGCTCCATATTTCCAAACTTCAAGCGCTGAACTTCTGAAGTCAACGTCTCGTGCAGAGCTGCCATAACAAGTGAAAATGCTCAGCAAAACTACTCTTGCATAAGCTTTAACCCATCAAACTTACGGAAACCAGGAGAAGAGGGGGAATGTATCGGCATTCTATCATGCTGTGAAGTTTTGACCAAACACAAAACATAATCATCGATAAAATACCAGCTAAACATAAGAATCACTGCATTGAAAAGAAAGTTTCTTGCATACTTTGATCTTGGGGAATCCTCTTATATTATTAGCATATGAAGTAACAACAATGGAAAGTAATCTTTTCTAATTTACTGACACCATGGCCTCATTACTTTGTTGGATTAGTGTGGATTCTTATAAATTGTTCAATGTTATCAAATGTTTGGCCTCATTACTTTGTTGGATTAGTGTGGATTCTTATAAATTGTTCAATGTTATCAAATGTTTATTTTTTATTTAGGGTCGGTTCTCTTTGATTGTAAATTTATCATGAGAAATAAAGAATACGAATATATGGGAATGTTTTCTGTCACATTTAACATTTTAGTGGTCCCCACTTTTTTATCTCATGTCCTCTAAGGTGGAAAAAAAGTTTATCTCATCTTTTTCCCATATTTTAGATAGGAAATATTATCTCATCAATACCTCATAATAATATTTTCATGAATTGGAGTGAAAAGGACTAACCGAATTTCTTATCTATCCTGCATGGGGAAAATTATGCACCATTGGAAACATGTGAAAAGAGTGGAAAAAGGGTAAAAGTATATGTTTTCCACCCTTTTCCATTAAGGTTTAAGGGTGTGTTTTCTTTGATTGTAAATTTATCATAAAGAAATGAGGGATAAAAAAAAATTATTCCTTTAAATCCCTCTTTTATTTGGTGTGATAATATTCTCTCTCCTTGGAGTGAAAAAGAAAATTGAGAAATGGTGAAATTCTCTTTTGTAGAAAATGAGGAAAAAGAGAAGACGAATTTAAAGGGATAATTTTTTCATCCCTTATTTTTTCATGATAAATTTACAACAAAAAAGAACATATGCTAAAGAGAACATTTTATTTCAATACATTTTATCTCTAGAGAGGAAAGTTGTAAGAAAATATTATCATGGATTGGAATGAAAAGGATAAAAAAGAGGCTGATTAATTAACCATTCTG
Organism: Salvia miltiorrhiza; assembly: GCF_028751815.1. Lineage (NCBI taxonomy): Eukaryota > Viridiplantae > Streptophyta > Magnoliopsida > Lamiales > Lamiaceae > Salvia > Salvia miltiorrhiza. The sequence goes on along the minus strand of NC_080391.1, from coordinate 20,401,174 downwards.
CCTTGGGAAAATTATCCATCATAAAGAACATGTAAAAACAGTGGGGGTGAAAATCTATGTTTTCCAGGATTTCCATCAAAGAGAATGCACCCTTAGGTTGCGTTCTCTTTGATTGTAAATTTAGCATGGGGGATAAACAAAATTTCACCATTTAAATCCTTCCTCTCTTTCCTCTCATTTCCTACAAAATACTAGAATTTGACCCTTACTCATTCCTCCTTTTCACTACAAATAAATGAGGGATAATATTATCACACCTATATGATGCAAATGGATGTATACTGCGTGAAATGCATTCACAAATTCAAGTAGATTTCAGAAAATTTAGTCAAACAAACATAATACCATCTCTCAGTTGTGCTTGTTGCTCCATAGCATGAATGCGGAATTTCAACTCGTTGTTCTGATTAGTCAGCTCAGCATGGTCTTTCTAAAAAGCCAATACAAATCAGTTAAACCACATTGCTAATTTTGATTGAATGAGAGCATGAGAAATCAGAATTCCTCAGCCATGCACCTGAACAATAGTAATTTGAGCCGATAGCGTGGTGGCCTCTGTTTGCAGTGTCTGCACCTTGTGTTCCAATTCAGAGATGTACCTGAGCTTCCGCTCCTTAGAACGAGCAGCTGACTGCCGGTTCGCCAATATTCTGAGGGGAAAAAAAAATAGCACAAATTGAACACACACAAAAATGTCACACAGTTCAAAGAAATATTTCAACAGAATTGTACCTCTTTGCTCGCTTTGGATCCGATACTGCAATTTCTGCGAGCCTGTCATCTGCCCTTATCTTTCTCAGCTCTACTTCATTAAATTCACCGTGTCCAAAATCCAAATTGATATCAGTTAAGTTTTCACTCAATGAATTGCTTGGCGAGAGCTGATCTGCCCGATTACACAGAGAGTTCTGTAAGTTTGGTGGTGAGTCACCAAACTGAAAGCTTCCAATGCCGCTATCCATTGAAAGGCTCCTAAAATGCCGAATTTGGGGTGCAACAGCAGCATTCTTTTTCAGGCTTTCTGATTCGTAAACGTTGCTATCACCACCAGCAATCGTTGTGCCTCTAACAAGGGTGCCTCTATCTCTACCGTTGGCACCAGAAGAGTTCAAAGTATCCCCGTGATCTAAATCCATCAGCGACTGAAACAAGTTATCCACAACCTCTCCCTCAGACTTTCTTTCACCCATATCCTCACTTTTTGCATAATTAACTTCTTCCACTTCGAGTTTGTTCATCCCAGCCGATATACTGTTTCCAGACTTCTCCCTTGTATTCGTCATTTGACCTAAACCTCCCTGGCTGCTTATGGGTACCAACTGAGGTGAAGACTGAATCATAGCTGAGAATCCTAATGGGACGTCACTATTAGAACGGCGATGCCCTCTACGAGGGGGAAGACCACTCCCACGGAATGGATTCTCCCTAGGAGATGTGAGACCCATTGCAGGCCCTCGTGAGCTGACATCCGTTTCCTCCATTGACGTGTTTTTCAAACTAGAGTTTGAAGAAGCCAATGAAGACTCACTAGGAGGAAAAGGGCTTAAAGGGGGCAGGCAATTATTCGCCATGAATGACGGCTGAGATAAAGACCTCGAGTGAGAAGAAGCCCCAAAAATTTGATCTGGAGATTGCTTCAGATTGGTCTGAGCCATCAAAATCAACAAGATTCCACCCAGAATCTTCAACAATTTCCCCCCTTTTCTTCTCTTCCAAAAGAATTGAGCTTCTCTCACCTCACTTGAAATATCACCCAATTAATTCTCACAACCTAACAGTTATCTACAATCAACTTTATTTCAGCAAAACCCTACAGCACAAAGAGCCCAACTTTCCCAATCATCATATAATCAGAGCTACCACAAATCTTAATAACTCAACAATAATAAAATTATAGAAACCCTAACTTGGCACAAACATAATTTCTCAAATCTACAAGCCTCAAATGCAGTTCATTCACACTCGAACTCGACATTAGTTAAAAAAAAAAAATTAAACAAGGAAATAAAACCCAACAAATCAGTTCCTGTAAAAAGAAAAAATCACTACCAGAAAATCATCGTACCTGATTACTTAAATGGCCAAAAAACCCATGTTTATTCACGGCACAACCGCTATTCAAATGGGGTTGAAAAGAGATCCCGCTGAAAATGGCGGAGATTACGTTAGAAAAAAGACAAAAATTAATTAAAAAAAAAAAAAAAGGAGTTAGCTAGAGAGTGAGCGCGAGAGGTGTGTGAAAATTGACAAAAACTTTGGATTTGCATAAAAAATGACGATTATTATTGCAGAATTAGAAAGATTGGATTTTTAAATTTTACTTGCTTATCTTAGTTGCAGGCAACGAATCGTATACCGACAAGCACACTTAATATTTAATAATTATTCAACTAAAAAAATTATAATAATTATTTTAATACTATTTTTTTCTTATTGTGCTGACCTTCTGACAGTGACTGGGATTATGAGTAAATGGAATTACCTTCTTTGTTTTTTTCTTCTTTTCCGTTTTTGATAAAAATACATTGTTGTTTTGTTTGTGCAAGTGTGGAGAAGTCCGATCTTGTAAAGGATTATAAAAACAAAATAATGGAGTACAATGTTTATTTTCAATAGGGAGTGTGAATTCAAGTGGGATTATTACAATGTGATGGGTGGTCTTGCATTGTTAACAAAAATTCAAATGTTGATACAAGGTTCACCCCATGTCGTTGTTTATTATTATTATTATTATTATTATTATTATTATTATTATTATTATTATTATTATTATTATTATTATTCCTGAAGTTTCTGTGTTTTCAAAATATATCCTCAACTTTCGTTTTCTATTTAAAATATCTCAATTTTTAGTATTTTTCAAAAATATATCACTATATACAGAATTTAGAAACAAAATGATGAGTCCTCAAGGGGACACCAAGCGGTGCGACCTCCTGTGTGTGAACAGTGAGGTCCCGAGTTCAAACCTCACTGCTCCCCCTCCCCAACTCCCCCAAGTCAAAAAAAAAAAAAAATAGAATGTGAGTTATCTCGCTAAATTCTACTCTCTGTCCACAATCAATGTTCATTTTTTGTCATTTTAGTATGTCCACAAAAAATGTTCCCTTTCTATTTTTAAACACTACCCACAATATAATTTACTAAAATATCCTTACTATTTTTATGTATTTACCAATTTTACCAGGCTGGCCCACATATTAATTTATTTAACCAACTTAATTAACATTAAATTACTTCACTAATCTAAAACCTTTTTTTTCTTTCTTAAAATCGCATTAACCTAAGAACTTGATTGGACTTTTAATTCACCCAACCCATTTCTCAAAAACAAACCAAACCCACTTTCTTATCCCATCTGCCATTCACGCGAAGAACACCCAAACCCTAGTTGACGCCCCCTTTCGTCTTCTCCACCATGTTTGTCAATGGTGTCTTTGAGTCATCGATTCATTCATGGGTGTTGATTGAATCGACGCCTGAGACTGAGTCTCTTCCGATTTATTAATAATAAAAAAATATTTTCTCTCTCTTTCATATACACAATCTATAACTCAAATTATACAATATTTATGTTTTATCAATAACTTACCTCAACCTAAAATCTATTTTCTTTTTTATACTATTTGTTAAAAAAGCACAAGATCGAAGCTAAGTAAAGCAAGGAACTAACGACTCAAGAATATATGTGGTTCGGTCAAGTCGACCTATGTCCATAGAGGGTCAATCACGATCTTATATCACACCAGAGAAATTCACTAGTGATGTCAACCGTTACAATGTAACTCTCTAGAAACACACACTCTCAAGCTACAAATTGTATCTCCATATTCTCTCAGCAAGATCAATCTCAAGATGAAGATTACAACACACTATATGCAACTACATCTGATAACACACTCTATGTACACTGACAAATAAGAAGAAAATGACGTCGAACTTCCATCTGCATAAAGAAGCCGTTATAACAACTCATACTTCTTATAACAGTTTGAACCTCCAATTTAGAATAAATTGCAGATAGGTCCTGATGCATCTTTGCAGTCACATTTATTCTGCAATATTTACTCATGCAATAACAAGATAACATGTGTCATCTCACCTTTTGATAAACTGGGTTTTTCAAACATCTCACCTTCTTCTTCTTTTTATCATATTTTTTGTCTTCTAGCTATGACCAACAATAACCAACCATCAATAAACTTAGTCTAAGGTGAATTTATTTTCCACCTCATTCAATAAAACAATGTCGTCCATATAATCATCCGGCAAGGCATCATCTGGTTTCCAAATTTTATATAGCACAATACTTTTTGAAAACACTAAAAATTGAGGGTTTTCGAATATAAAACCAAACATGGAGTACATTTCCTTGAAAATATTGAAAATTGTGGACACAATTATTATTATTATTATTATTATTATTATTATTATTATTATTATTATTATTATTTCATAAAACTAAAAGTTATTTAGCTTTAGTTCATAAAGTATAAGTTATATGGTCATTTTGGGGTTAAAAGACATAAACACACTTGCACATGTATAAAAAGTTAGTAATGTTGATTATTTTCTTTTTAGATGTATATTTATTTCATAAATAAATACACTATTCCTCTTATGCAATAACAAATTTCTCTCATTTCATGCATACTAATATCACTCATTCATGCATTGAAGACTAGAAAAAAAATGAAAGTTCTTAAAAAGTAGAAAATAACACTTGTTTTTGCACAAGAAACTCATGCAAAAGTCGAACAAAATAGAAGCAAAAACTATACTTTATCCCACTATTATTTTAAGAATTTACTAATATGCGTAAACAATATCTTTCACAAAAATATATATGAAAAAATATGGGTTGTTCTTCGAGATTTGATGGTGAACTTGATCGAGCTCTTGATTACTCGATAGGACTCATGTGAAAAATGCATTATTTTAAATGGGTTTAGGATTTTAGTGTTTAATAACATGCAAATACATGATAAAAACATGATTAAGGTTAGAGTTAATAGTATTCGATTGAGCCATCGACAGAGTATTTGGTGAGTCCATAGATCGAGTACTCGCCCACAGTCCTCGATCGAGTACTTGATCAGCAAATTGATAATTTTAGGTTTAAAGTTAGTTGTGGGGTTCTTGGCTACACAATGGTAAACTTGATCGAGTTCACCATCGTGTACGAGGCAATTCTCTCAAAATTTCTTGATTTATATTTACTTTTTATGTTCGGTCTTGGCTATATTTTAATATAATGCATATGATAGTGTAATATAAATATTTTTTTGAATATTGTAAATCACAAATGTCATTGTGGCAACATATTCTTATACAACACAATGGTCGTGGAGATGGATCATAGTACGTAGATGGGGACATTGTTGTTGTGTTCATGGCAGTTGATCAGATAGGTCGTAATCGCCTTATGCATCAGATTAGGGATGTTATGTGTGTTCCCTGTTGAGTCCGCCATTGAAGATTTTTCTCGTCACTTGATGGTAAACTCGATGGAGTAACTCATCCACTGATGAAGATCAATAATTTTTTTTGTAATTACTGCGATTATAAACCATATTATGTGTTTGTAATGTCAATAAAAATGTATTTGACTATTAAATAACCGTATAGGTTATAAACATTATCGATGTTACATGTTTCATATCAGCATGCATAACATCTTTTGATTTTCAGGATATATGCTCATATTATCATTTATGTAGGAGATACATTACACTTTAATGATTTACACTAAATACACTTGATATGTTTAGTTTGCAATACCTTTAGCAAAAATATGTCATTTAAGACTTTGTGAATTGTTTAATAATATAACAAATCTTAAGAAAATGATAAAATTTGGAGATTTCCCATGGTCACTCAATGGTTAACTTGATTGAGCGACCATCGAGTGATGAAGATCAATAATATTTTCTTGTAATTATTGTTATTATAAACTATGTTATATGTTTGTAATGTCAATAAATTGGCTATTAAATAACATTATAGGTTACAAACATTGTCGATATTTGCATGACCAATGAGGCCTTCATTAGACTCATCATGCAAGAGCTTGGTCAACCTATGATCAATGTAGTCATGGCTGTCCTTGCCCGATTCTCCGCAGAGAACTCCATGCTGACAACATATCCCCTTTATTAACTGCGGAAGAACTCTGTATGCGCCGCTTCGAGGCAGAAACAGTCAACTGCTTCACTGTATGCATCACACGCTCTGTGATAGCCATTTTATTTTTTACCGAAATAGGCTCCGACTTTTTCCTCGTTGCAATACGTACGAGAGGCATGTATGTAACATGAAGTGTATCCCCGTTATCTAAGCTCATGTAGTATACCTTTTCTGCCTCTTCGGGATATGGCTCAAACAATTTGAAGACGACAAACTGCACAAAAAAAATATAAAGATTAGCATTGAACAAAAAAACGCCAAAATACAGAAAGACTGATGTGGACTTGTCCGAGGTTCACCATCGAGCGGACACATTACTCAATAGTGGCCTCGATCGAGTTCTTGGTCGAGTCCACCATCGAGTGAACACGTTCTAATGGGGGGCGCAAGAGAAAGAGAGAAAGTGTGTACACATGTGCAAGGGTGTTTATCTATTTAATTTAACCCCAAAGTGGTCATATAACTTCTAATTTTATGGGAAATATAAATTCGGACCTTTATTATTATTATTATTATTTGATGTCGCAAAAATTTATTTAATGTGCTCAAGATCAAGTTGGTTAGATGGTGTTTGATTGAGTTTATAAGCTCCATATATCAACATTAACACCTAACACCTAACTTTTACAAAGGCCCCGCTCTTTTTTGCTAAGTTTAAAATAATTTTGAACTTAGAATCTTAAGATGATTTAGGCTAAAAAATGAAAATAATTTATGAATTTTTTTATAAATTTAAATTATTTAAATTCTTATGCATAGCATATTTATTTAAATTTAGTAATTGTGCATTTACACGCGTGCTTTTAATTAGTGAAACCCAAAAAAATTATCACAGATCCAGCAATCCCAAAATAAAAGGGTTTTAATTGTCACCTCATTATCTTACACTATTTTTTAACACTTAGGGATGCGTTCTATTTGGTTGTAAATTTATCACGAGAAAAAGGAGGGATAAACAAAATTTCATCCTTTAAATCCTTCATTTCTTTTCCCTCATTTTTTACTTGACCCCTTACTCATTCATCATGTTCACTACAAATGAGGGATAATATTATCACACAATTTTTGGAGGGATAATATTATCTTTTCTTTGTAGTGAAAATGAGGAATAAATAAGAGTCAAGTAAGAAATGAGAGAAAAGAAATGAATGATTTAAAGTGGAATTTTGGTTATCCCTCATTTTCCTATGATAAATTTAACAACCAAAGAGAACGCACCCTTATGGTAGAATAAATTTATTCATGAAAAAAGATGGATAACAAAAATTTATGGTTTTAAATGTATCATTTCTTTACCCACATTTTACACAAAAGAGAAATTCACAATTTTTCATTCATTATTTTCACTTAAGGATGAATAATATTATATACTTCCTCCGTCCCATAAAGCATGACCAAGTTCTTTTTGGCACGAGTTTTAAGAAATTGATATTTTGTGTGTTAAGCGTGGTAAGTGTAAAAGTGAAAAAGTGAATAAAGGATAATTTTTTTGTCATATAAGGAAACAGGTCAAGCTTCGTGTAACAAATCAAAAAGAAAACTTGGTCATGCTTCGTGGGACGGAGAAAGTATCATTTTCTATTGATAAGTTTATCTATGAAAGCAACGGCATCTTACAATCAGCCACTTTATACCATGCTTTCCCCTCACCAACTTTTGCAAACAGGCAGCAGGGGTAATGCCTAAGACTATATTTATTCACGACCTAAACCACCGGTCATCAGAAAAGACAAAAAACTTTATACAAGAAAAATATATAAAAAAATCATTGTGGCCATAACCGGTTGTGTCTGCGTTTGCAGACCAACCTTTTTCAAACAAATAAGATAATGCCATTTGGCATTCTATTACTCCCTCCGTCCCACGAAGCATGACCCAATTTTTTTTTTAGGTTGTCCCACGAAGCTTGATCTGTTTCTAAAAATGATAAAAAAAATTACCCTTTATTCACCTACCACATATAACACACAAAATATCAATTAACCATATTTAACACCCAAAATATCAATTTCTTAATTCTCGTGTCGAAAAGAATTAGGTCATACTTCATGAAACGGAGGGAGTATTAAAAAATGTGATAACGAATAATAGAAAATGTATATATATTTAGGTTGTAGTGAATTATTGATAAAGTATAAAAGTCGTAGAATTTAATTAAGTAGTAGATTGTATATGTGGAAGAAAGAGAAATGATTTTTTAATTAAAAGGTTGGGTTGTTGGGGTTATTGATAAATATTAGGCAGTCACCCTTCGTGCCTTTGCCATTTCTCTATCTTATCAGGTAAAGTTTCCTTTCATTTCACACAAATTCATTTTGGTGAGGAAAAACTCAAGGCAAGGCTGAAACAAGAGCATCAATCAAGTCCATTCTCCTCACAAATCCAACAGATTTTCTGAGTTCCAGCAGATTTCATTCACAAGATTTCTGCCTCTAACTCATTCAAGTTACAACCATATACATTTGTATAACAGTGTATATATGCATACATCTTTATATATCTACTCATATATGTATGTGAGCAAAGATATTGAATGTTTTTACAAATGGAGAAAACAGGGGCGGGGCTGGGGAAACGTAGGCCCTGTGCGAATTCTTAAATTTGAAGAAAAAAATGTATTATAAAAATATTTTATTAAACAATATATTTTTTTGTTAAATTACTTAACAAATATATAAAAAACTATGTCATTCACACTTTTAAAGAAACTAGCAGAAAGAACGTACGTTGTACGTGTAATTAATGGTATTTTATTTAATAATTCATTATTTTAGAAAATCTATTAATTTATTAGTTTCATTAGATAATTTATTGGATGAATATATTTATTTATAAGCCTTATCAATAGCTATAGATATATATCACATAGATTTAGTGTAATATCTAATGAATAATATATTCTTATAAATATATAATACTGTAAAATAACTTTAAAATAAAATATGTAATAAATTAAATAGAATTCTAATGTGATAAGATTTTGGAATCCCCTTGATAGTTGGTTTAATTGATTAACTTCTTTTAGGGAAAAACGAATTGTGATGTATAAATACCAATTATATTAGGGATTTATTTAGAAATTAGTATAATTAGATTAGATGAGGGAAACAACAATATTGGACCTAAGTAGAGAATAAATTTTTCATCTAATTAATTTGACAACGGTTTAATGTATATATTTGGTTTTATAATATAAAATATTATTTATAGATTTGGGTGACAAATAAATATATATCAAATAGATTTATTTTATAAATATATAATACAAAATAAATAATAGGGGTAAAATAGGCAATCCACAAGTTGTCCCATAGAATGCTTAGGCTCTTTTTCTATTAGTATAGATAGATTTGCTCTACTTACAAGTTTTAAAGAAATTACCTTGATAATCTCTAGAATTGAAAAATCGCTGAAAGAAAAGATAAGATCAAAGAAAAATATTTGATTAAACAATACTCCCTTCGTCCCACGAATTTACTTAATAAATAAAAAACTATGTCATTCACTTACAAAGTGTTGCTCTACTTAAAATTTTTAAAGAAATTACCTTGCTTTTAAGAAAAAAGAAGCTGAAAAAAAAAAGTTTCAGAAAATAATAGTGTGTCTGGTGCTGCCATGATAAATAAATCGCAAAAATAATTAGAAATGAAAAATCGCTAAAAGAAAAAAGAAGCTGGAATTTTTTTTGCAAGAATTTTCTACAAGTAAGATTCGATCACACATAAAGAAAGTCTAAAAAATGGCCCTACAACATTGCGCTACCTTACACAAGTTAATAATTTTATAGGTTTTATTTATCAGATACATAATATATATATGGATCTATATTTTTGGGGCCCCTATTTTTTCGGGGCCCTGTGCGATCGACCACCTCGCTCGCCCTCAGAACCACCCCTGGAGAAACATAGGAAAACATGAATGAATGAATAAAATAGAGTCTTGAAGCTTCGAATTTTCCATCGATTTTGTACTTGTTGTGTCGGGAGGGGGAGATAGAGGGCGGCGACGGAGGCGGCAGAGAAGGGAAAGGCATGTCGGCGGTGGGCTGTTGTTGCCGTCACGATGCCGCTCCTGTCCGTTAGGCGGAGCAAGAGTAGAAGGCGGGCGGTGGCTGTTGTCGCTGACCGTCCGAGATGAGAGAGCTAGTTGGTGAGGGTGTTCAGGCGGAGGCAGCGTCGTGTGTGGCGCTGTCGCTGCTGGAAAATGAAGCTGTGGCGCAGTCGCCGGAGTGGTGGCTGGATTTGAGGAATTAGGGCTCAGGCAGCAGCTGGTACGGCGGCGTCGGTGAATTCCAGTGGTCAGAGACAGACAGAGAGAGAGGAGGGGGCGAGGGATGGCCAGCGGCGTCAGAGGGAAGAAAAGGGCGGCGGCTGTGTGCCCCGGTGAGACTGTGTTTTGTGAGGAGAGAGAGAGAGAGAGACGAAAAGGGAGAGACGTGGCTGTGTTGATGAAGAGAAGAATTAGGATTGGGCCCCTTGTTTTATTTAAATGTGGGCTGCAAAATTTGAGTAATAAAAATAGTGGGCTGCTCTTATTTAATTGTTGGGCTTGACTTTTAATCTTTTATTTTAAGAAGTTGGGCTTGTTTAATTAATTTATTAACTTGACTAAGCTCGTTTTTTTAAAGGATTATTATTATTATTATTATTATTATTATTATTATTATTATTATTATTATTATTATTATTATTATTATTATGTGCATATTTTAAGTATAATTACTTATTATATGAGTTAAGTATGAAATGAATTTGCATATGCATTTTGCGAATAAAAGTCCTTATAATATAAATTTGTTTTCATAAATTCAATTATCAAAGACAAGTCGAGCAATGATATTGTTGGTGTCTTTAGCTTAAGAGTTTGTTTTTAATTTTTATAATTAAATTATGTGTGTCCTCAAATTAAGATGAATGGGCTAATATGTCCTTGGATGTTGATGGCTTAGTTTTGTTATTTACAAAAAGCCTTAAAGCATCAACATCGAGGCTCGATTGGCCAACACGAGCTCCCATGCATTGCGAAACCCTCCAACTCGAGGAGGAGCTTGCAAAGAAGAGTCGGGCACAGAAGTGGGACGTCTCAAGCACTTGGTAGCACCACCAAAGGATATGGGGTGGGTTGGGTGCGAAGGTTCCCCTTACCGTTGAAGAGTCTGGTGGCTCGAATTGGGGGACCCACCTAGTAGCCAGAGATGGAGCTCTACGACTGCAGATGCTCGTACATTTTTCAATACAATTGTACTTATACTGAAAAAGTGTAAGAAAAACATATAATCATGATAAAATTATTGCATTTTTTGGTAAATGATTATTTAAAAATGTGAGATTCATTATAATTTTAACTATAAAATAATATACTAAACTCTTTATTAAAATGTCAAAGTAATCCAAAAATGAAAATAAATATTTAAAAATTATTTTTTTACAATAAAATTTAATTTTTTATTGAAAAATATAGGTAGCTGATAGATTTTCTCGCCCTCAAGAAAATCAATCGACTATCTATATTTTTCAACAAAAAATTAATAATTGTGATAGAGATATTCTTACAAAAATATAAGAGTATAATTATATTGAAGATATAAAAGGTAATATAATCAATTTAGATATGCACATAGATATACAACTTAATAAAACGTGTATCTTTTTTTTTTGTTTAATATTGTCACATAAAAATATGCATAGTGGAGAATTTTTCGACTCCTCGGTGAGTCAATATCCGCCGCTGCACGCAACAGCTCCAGACGCGGACGCGAGCTCGCCGCCTCCGCCCGGAGCCGGAGTCTGCCTCCCCTCTCAGCTGATGTTCGCTCGGCCGACGTCCTTCCCTCTCAGCTGCTGTTAGATCGGCCATCGTCGCTCACAGCTGTTGTCTCAACTGCTGCTAGTTGACTGGATCGGCGATCGCTTGGCGCTCTGACGCCGTCGTTGCTGTTCTCGCCGGCTGCTGCCTCGCTCCGTCGGTGGGGAGGGCTCCTTGCTGAGATAGATCGGCGTCTTCGTGACGACGTCGTTGCTGTTCTTCGCTCCAGCCGCGGACGCGAGCTCGCCGCTTCCGACCGGAGCCGGAGTCTGCCGTATCCCCTCTCAACTGCTGTTCGCTCGGTCGATGTCCTTCCCTCTCAGCTGCTGTTAGATCGGCCGGCGTCCTTCGCTCACAGCTGCTGTCTCAACTGTTGTTAGTTGACTGGATCGGCGACCGCTTGACGCTCTGACCCACGTCACTGGATATCGCCGGCCGCTGCATCGCTCCGACGGTGGGGAGGGGTACTTGCTGTGATAGATCGGCGTCTTCGCGGAGGGGGTGGATGCTGTGATAGCCGATTGACTGTTGAGAGCGTGGATCTTAGAGCGCATCCTCGCCGCCGCTCGGACAGCCCTGCCTTTGGGGTCTGCCCATCCTTGCCAGCAGGTTAAGAGGCCAGACCAAACCTCTGAACACTGTAGATGGTTGACCTGTTAAAACGATTGCACAAATTCCACCGTTCTCCTCTCCGATCATGTCCTCCGATGATTTTCAGCAGTCCTCGATCGACAGGGGTGGTCTTAATCTGCCCCAAGTTTCGAACAACTTCATCATAGCCTCTACGGACGTTGCTGGCCAAGCTTTACCAACCTCCAAGGATAACCCTTGTTTGCCGAGTGTTTCAACGCAGAAGAATCAGCAGCCGCTGCTTGGTTATTCCTCTTCTACCGTGAAAGCTGTTGGAACGGTGTCCTCTTATGCTCATGTCACGGCACCCCAAAGGGTCAGGAAGCCGGACTTACCGGCACATAAATTCCACGCGCTTCAACCCTTTGCTCAAGGAGGACATGGCGTGCTCAAAGTTCCTCGCGAAATTCAGAATTTTCAGGCGTCAAAATTCCAACACGCGCTTATTGGTCGTTTCATGATGAATAAGGGTGAAATACCTAGGACCACTAGAGAACTCAAGGCGGAATTACAATCGTTGTGGGCGATTAAATCTCCTTGGTCTCTCATGCCGATGGGAAGAGGATTCTATACTTTAAAGTTCCTCAACAAGGAAGATAAAGCTGCCGCTAAACGACATGTGATCTGGGATCTTCCTGCAGGTTCGATACGTCTTCGTGATTGGGTTCGCTTTTTTAACCCATATAAAGAATCGTCCTCCTTGGCTCAAGTTTGGGTGAGAGTATATTACCTGCCGGTGGAGTTCTGGCATCCGGAGGTTCTTTCGGGCATAGGTCGATGGTTGGGACAACCGTTGAAGATTGATGGTACGTCTATTGATGATGAAGTAGCTCACTTTGCTCGTATTTTAGTGGAAATTGATCTCTCTCAACCTCTCCCGGAATTCATGACGATTGATGGAGGCGAGTTTTTTTTTAACATTGAATTCAGTTATGAATATATTCCTTTATATTGCACTAAATGTAAGATAACTGGTCACTCGCCGGACAAGTGTCGGCGAGGAAAAGCAGGTAAAAATATTGAACCTGAGGCGAAAATCATTAGAGGCCCGGAATGGAAGGCTGTTGTGGAGGACAAGAGTAAGCAGCCTCTCGATGGAGAGGTGGCATCTGACTCGGAGTCGGAAGATGGAGCTAAGGAAACGAGTGTGACTTCGCACAAGGAGTTTACAGGGCCGGATCTTTTGGAAAATTTGTGTAACAGGAGCTCGGGCTCTAAGCATAATCAACTGGGGTCCCAGGATGGTAACAGATTCGCCATCCTCGAAAATTCCTCGATTCAAGAGGATTTGGAGACTAACAAGCAGGATGCCATTCTTAAGAACACAGTGGGAAACATCGACATGAACATTGCTTCGGATGAAAATAATAATAATCAAGGAATGAGATCTCAACAGCAAGAGAAGGGTCGGGAATTTGCTGCCACTAAACATATTTCTATGGAGCATAGCATCGAACAGATGGGAGATGCTACTGATAAGAGGGAATCACAGCAGCCTCTTTCGGTGGAACTTTTCACCAAACAGTTGGGGGGCGTAAACTTAATTACGGCAGAAGGATCTATTTTGCAGGTTGATGGGGAACAAAGGATAGAACAGTTGGGGGACGTATCGAAGAAAATGTCAGCAGGCTCGCACCACGCTTCTCTTCAGGAGGAGCAAATGAACGAACCATGGGGGGACGTTACGGAGAATGTGGCAGCAGGCTTGACTCAGGTTTCTCTTCAAGAGGAGAGACATGAGAGGGATCGCGACACCATCTCTCAGCAGAATGCGCAGAGCACTATTGCTCCTGTTTCGGCGGACCAAACAAGCAAGGAAAAAAAATTCTCGCTTTAGAAAATGATATTAAAGTGGAAAGGTTAAAGCATGAGGCCTCAGGATCAAGCTTACCTAAACGTGGCAGAGGGCGTCCTCCAAAAAATGAAAAGAATGCGCGCAATCATAATAAAGCTCTTCTTCTTCAGCAAGAAAGTATCAAAAATAGTCTCCAGAAGGCAGCTGATGATGGCCATCAACCACGTGAGTATATTGTTGATTATCAAGAGTCGGATAGTTTGCAGGCTATGGACAATGTAGCAAACAAACGGTGGGATAAGGAAGCGGAGCTGGGGTCTTCTCAGCCCAGAATTAATCAATAATTCTTATGAATTTTTTGGTTTGGAATGTCCGAGGCTTTTCGGACGATTCTAAATCTCTTCTTAAGGAGCATTGTCGTTCCTTTTTGCCTTCTCTTGTAGGCATTATTGAGCCTAAGAAAAGCCTTCAGAAAGTTCGCCAGAGCTATTGGAGATTGATTAATTTGGTCCCTCGTCATCAAAATTGTCGACAGCCTCAGAGACCGAACATCTGGTTGCTCACTAGTCCGGATGTTCAGACCACAATTCTGCTCTCCTCGGATCAAGTCATTATTGCTGATTGTGTTTGGCAAACATACTTCTTTAGAGTTGCTGTTGTGCATGGTGCGAATGACCACGTTTCTCGACGTGCCTTGTGGACAGACCTTCTTTCTTTTGTTGATGGGAACACGGTCTTTATTGGCGACTTCAACGCCGTTAAGGGAGCTCATGAGCGACGTAGTTTGGTGGCCCCTTTGAGAAGCTCTTGCAGCGAGTTTTGCGACTTCATCGCGGCTTCGGATATGATTGAATCTCCTTCTTCTGGCATTCGCTTTACGTGGTCTGGTCGGATTTTACTTCCTCGGCATGTGGAGTCTAGATTGGACAGGGCGTTTTTCTCCCTTGGTTTTACGAATTTGTGGGCTTCGATTAACACCCATGCGCTCCCAAGGCTTACCTCTGATCACTCTCCCTTGATTTTCCAATGCAGCGATGAGATGGGTAAGGGGAGACGTTTCAAATTCTTGAATATGTGGACTTCTCACCCCAACTTTCTTGAGCGAGTGGCGTCTTCTTGGGATGCTGGGACTGACGTTCGTTGTCCTATTTTTAAAATCATGTTCAAGCTCCGTCGTCTCAGAAATGACCTCAGGGCGTGGAATAAAGATGTGTTTGGGCAGGTGGATATGCAGATTAATTCGGAGCAAGTCTCGTTGCTCGACGTGCAGAACAAGATTTCTGACCAGGGTTACACGGACATTCTTTTTGAGGAGGAGGTCAATCATCAAGCTCGGTTGTCTTCTTTGCTTGCCAGGAAGAACAGTCTTTTGCAACAAAAAAGTCGTGCGCACTGGCTTTCTGACGGAGACCGTAATACTTCTTTTTTCCATCGTGCTATTCGCTTTCGAAAGCAAAGTCACAGGATTGAGCACTTGAAGATTGGCGATGTAGTCTCGTATAATAGGGGGAATATTCAGCAACATATTATTGATTTCTTTTCCTCTCTTTTTAAAGACGAAAGCCCCAGTAATGTGAATTGGGATATGCTGGAAGGTATTATTGATAAATTTGTGTCTGAGGATCAGAATGGGAAACTCACGCATATACCTGATGATGAGGAGATTATGGCTGCGGTTTTTAGCTTGGATGCGAATAGCTCGCCGGGTCCGGATGGGTTTTCTGGGAAGTTTTTTCAGAGTTGTTGGAGCATTATACGACTGGATATTCTTTCTGCGGTGCGTGCTTTCTTCCTTAATTCTTATCTGCCTGCAGGCTGCAATGCTAGCATCTTAATTTTGATCCCAAAAAAGGATGTGGTGGAGACGGTGGCTGATTTGCGACCTATCATTCTGTCAAATTTCTTCTTTAAAATTATTTCCAAAATCCTCGCTACCAGATTGGGGGAAGTGGCGGCAGTTGGGGTGTCGCCAAACCAATTTGGGTTTATTGGAGGTCGTTCGATTCATGACTGTATCATGCTTGGCTCTGAAGGTTTTAGCTGCATGAATCACACGGGCAAACGCTCGAATATGGCGTGCAAAGTGGATATTCGCAAAGCATTTGATACTATGCGCTGGGACTTTATTCTGAATGTTCTCAGGGTTAATGGTTTCCATGGAAAGTTCATTGAATGGATTTCCATTATCTTCAGTTCTGCCCGGATTTCCATTCTTTACAACGGGCAGTTGAGTGGCTACTTCGCTTGTTCCAGGGGAGTTAGGCAGGGTGATCCTCTCTCTCCTATTCTTTTTGGAATTGCTGAGGATGTTTTGAGTCACTTATTCCTCACTTGTGTGACTTCTCGTCACATTATTTCCATGGATTTCAGCAGAAAGGCAGCTTTTCCTACTCATTTGCTTTATGCTGATGACATCTTGATTTTCTGTAAGGCGTCGATGAAAAACGCTCGCAAAATCAAAGAAATCTTGGATTTCTATGGTGATATTTCGGGACAAATCTGTAACCCTGCTAAGTCTAACGTTTTCTTCGGGAGGGGCGTTTCTTGCATTATGAAGAATCGTGTGATTAATGAGCTTGGCTTTGCGATGAGATCTTTGCCGGTTACCTACTTGGGAGTCCCGATCTTCTCTGGTCGCATGCGTGCTTCTTACTTGATTGGTATTTATGATAAGATTGTCAACAAGTTTTCAAGTTGGAAGGGGCTTCACTTATCTATGGCTGGCAGAATTTGCTTGGTTCGTTCTGTGATTCAAAGTTCGGTAACGCACTCTATGATGATATATAGATGGCCTAAATCCCTCATCTATAAACTGGATAGGAAGTGCCGCAACTTTATTTGGTCGGGACATGTGGACAAAAAGCCTTCGTGCCCGGTAAGCTGGTCTAGGGTTTGCGCTTCTCGGTCGGAAGGTGGCCTCGGGGTTAGGTCTTTCTCGGCTATGAATAGAAGCTTCTTGATGAAGATGGCCTGGAAGCTTGTGCAAGGCCGAGACTTCGCCCCTTCGGTCATGGCGACTCGCTACTTGTCGAATTTTGGCTATGCCAAGATGTTCTTGGCTTCTTCTCCATTTTGGACTGGCGTGAGGGAGCATGTGAACTCCTTGGTGATGGATTCTTATTCCTATATTGGCACTGGAGAACACATTTATTTCTGGCATGACGATTGGCTGGGTTACAAGTTGGCGGACAAGCTTCATATTCCGCCTTTTATGAGAGACTTCCTGCAGCAAGCTGTGAGTGATTACTTCTATGATGGTGTTTGGCATTTCACTCCGGATTTTATTATTCAGTTTCCTGATCTTGTGATGGATATTCTCTTGCTTCCAATTGGGGAAGAGAGTGACACTCGCTTCTGGAAACCTTCTGTTAGTGGGGAGGTTTCGGCCTCTCTTGCCTATGTTTCGCAGTCTCCGCATTTTCCAAAAGTTCTTTGGGGCACTTGGATCTGGGAGCGTTTTATTCCTGACAGAAGATCTCTTATCACCTGGAGGATTCTGCATTTGAAGATGCCGACTCTGGATGGTCTAATCAAAAGGGGCATGCACGGCCCCAACAGATGTGTGATGTGTGGGTTGGCTGAAGAGTCTATTGACCACTTGTTCTGGAATTGCAGTGTTATCCGGCAGACTTGGGTGGTTTTCTTTGATTGGTTTGCCAAATCGCACATGCTGGACTGCTTGGATATTCATAGCATGTTAGCTGCTGCATGGAACACTGATTTCAGTCCATTAGTTCGGTCCTACTGGAAAGCTGGGGTGATTAATTTTATTTGAAAAATTTGGGATTGCCGCAATCAAGTGACTTTTAATGATGCTAGTTTCCACCCGAATATGATTCTTGGGCTCCTGAAAGTTGCGTTTAAGGAGATGGATTCCAATTTCCCTAAGCTTGGGCGTTCTAATAACTCTTGGCAAGATTATTTGGTGCTTAGGCAAATTGGGGTCGCTATGCGCGCTGTTTCGCCCCCTATGATGATTGAGGTTCACTGGTGGCCACCGGCGGGGCAGTGGATTAAAGTCAATACTGACGGTTCGGCACTTGGGAAACCTGGGAGCATTGCCGCGGGCGGTGTGTTCCGCGATAACTGGGGTGCGGTTCGCGGTTGTTATCACTATAAAGGGGGTTCGGGGTTCGCTTTTGAAGCGGAGCTTTTCGCGATCATGCATGCTGTTCGAATTGCGAATTCTCGTGGTTGGCATTGGCTTTGGATTGAAGCAGACTCGTCTTATGTTGTCCAGCTTCTTCAATCTCGTTCTCTGAATGTTCCCTGGCGTTTTCTACCGCTCTGGAAACAGACTTTAAATTGGCTTTCAACTTTTCGAATTCAGATCTCGCATATTTATAGAGAAGGAAATAGTGTGGCGGATATTATGGCTAATCATGCCCGGATCGAAGAGTGGTGGCCCTTTGCTATTGAGGATATTAAGATTGCGGTTTCTCTGGATATGGCGACTCATAGTCGCGTTCGTATGAAGAATTGATGACATGGGACAAGGGCGACCTTTCCGGCCTCTGTCTCGTTTGTCTTTTGATCTGTAGGGTTCTCAAAGAAGATCTCCAGCTTGCTGCTGTTCGATCTCGTGTGTAGTCTCTACTGAGAGATTTGGCGACGGCATATAACCGGAAAAAATCTCTTCTCACTTGGTGTTTTTGGGGACATGGGTTTGGTTTACTCAGCGACGGCGTCTAACCGGCTGAGGTTCAACTATTTTTTCTGTTTCTTGGATGATGGCGACAGCGTCTCACCGGACATCATCTTTGTTGCTTTGCTTGTTCTTGTTTCGGTTGTGACTAGTTTGAGCCGTGATTGTTTTGAAACGATGGTTAGGCCGGAGTTTCAGAAACTTTCCTTTACGCTCTTCTGGTCGTGGTTTTTGTCTTTTGACGAGAACTCTTTTTCCTTTCCTGGTTTTTCCCACGGGGTTTTCCATGAAAAGGTTTTAATGAGGCTCGGCCCTAAGTCTGCTTTTTTGTGCTCTCTAGGGTTTCTTTGTTCTTTTTTCCTTTTCCCTTTTTATATAAAATCGCATTTTAATAATAAAAATATGCATAGTATAAAAGAACACAAGTTTTAAGAAATTCTGTAAATTGTAGTGTGAGTGGAAAAATAGTTCCATATTAATTATGATGTTTAGTAGGAGAATTATTATTATAAATGTGATATGTGGTTCTCCCGTCCCACGAATCTTGACACGTTTGGTTTCGGCACGAGAATTAAATAGTTATAGATTATTGTTTTAAGTGTATAGGTAATAAAGTATAAAAGTGATAAAGTAGGAGATGAGGTAATAAAGTGATAAAGTAGGAGATAGAATGTAATTAAGACCTCTTATTTTTTGATTAATTATTACTTTATTTGAAAATGTGTCAAGATTCGTGGGACAGACTAAAAAGAAATACGTGTCAAGATTAGTAGGACGGATGAAGTATATTTTTATAGAACGAATGAAAAATAAAAATTATACATATTTTTAGGGGACGAGTGAAGTATGTTTTTATCTCTTTTTTTTTCTTTCGAGGGTGAGTATTTTTTTAACTAAACTAAACTTGTAAAAAGAATAATAAAAAGCGTAAAGAAGGAAAAGAGAACGAGTGGGCAAACGAGTTGCGGCCCACAACCCACTCAGCTGAGTCAAAGAAAAAACAGCATTCACAAAGCCACACACAAAACAAACACAACTCGGTCACGATCCCATGATTTCCGAAACAAACAAATCAAAACCGTCCATTACTAAGATCGACCAATGAGAAACAAAGAGTAGGCAAGTCACGGATCCTCACGACTTCTCAAATTGCCGTTGTAAAAAAGACAATAACTCCACGTTTCAAAACAGACCTACACCCCACCCCCTATATATACCCCCGCCCCTCTAAATTTTTGCGATAAGCACCAAGTTTCTGAATTTTCAAATTCTCAAGTGATGGCTCGTACGAAGCAGACCGCTCGTAAATCTACCGGTGGAAAGGCCCCAAGGAAGCAGCTTGCTACCAAGGTCTGTAGATTCAGTTATTTCTCAATCTCGTATTAATTGTCTAGATTTTGTGATGTTGAATGTTTAATTATTTTCGATTGTGTTTATTGATCTAATTTTTCCGTTGATTTCGTGAAGGCTGCGAGGAAATCAGCTCCGACTACCGGCGGAGTGAAGAAGCCCCACCGCTACCGCCCTGGAACCGTCGCTCTTCGGTAAACCCTAGCCCCCTTTCTTATTGAATCCAATAATCTTCATCTACTTCTAACAATTGAAACCGAGATTCTAACCTAACTTGTGGTTGTGATGATTCAAACAGTGAAATCCGGAAATACCAGAAGAGCACGGAGCTTCTAATCCGCAAGCTACCGTTCCAGCGATTGGTTCGTGAAATCGCTCAGGATTTCAAGACTGATTTGAGGTTCCAGAGCCACGCTGTGCTGGCGCTGCAGGAGGCGGCGGAGGCGTATTTGGTGGGGCTATTTGAGGATACAAATCTGTGCGCGATTCACGCGAAGAGGGTCACCATCATGCCCAAGGATATCCAGCTTGCTAGGCGGATTCGCGGCGAGCGTGCTTGATTTGGTGGTTAATGCAATTTGATTTAGGGTTTCTAGTAGTATTAGATAGAAGTTAATAGTTTGGTTTTTATCGTTTTCTAGACTGTGTCCTGAGGATAGGGCATTATAGGCATAATGTGGTTGGGATTTTATAATTGTTTTCTGTAAATTTTTACAGATTCTACTCAAGAAATTGTTTTTTGCTTACTACAGTTTTTATCTCTACGCTTTATACACTTGTAGCTTTTGGTTATTCTAGATTAAATTGAGTACTTGGTGATCATTTAAGATTAAATTAGTTAAGATTATTTGAGATTAATTATGAAGATTTATAGTCTTGTATCCTTGCATCTTGAGAATGAGTAAAAAAATAAACTGATAATTAGTCTTGTATAGTATTTTGTTAGATTGAATTAGGCATGGTTTATGAATCTTGATTTATTCTCATTACAGTTAATCTTGATTAATTTCAATGAATTCAATCTCAAGTTTAGTTTCTAGTAGTATTAAATTGGATTAGTCTTGATGAATACGTTTTAATACGGTACTTTAAATTTTAAAATAATGTCATATATAATTAATTACTTCCTCACTTTATGATTGGGAGTGATGAAAAATTATCCTAATTAGTATTATGAGTGGTGAAATGATTTATGAGTTTTTAAATTATTTTTATGATAAAATTAATTTTAGATCATTTCAATTCAACGTTAGATAATTTTAGGTCGATTTAGTTTCAAGGAGTCGAATGCTTTTTGATGCAATCACATAGAATATCTCATCTATATTAAAACTAAATATCTCACTGTCTTAAAATTGTTTTTGATGCAATCACAGAATATCATGAAACTAATTATATGTAGTCCATCAAAACCGAACAACCCCTATTGTTTCCTCTGACTTTTTATGTTTCAAAAATCATGAACAGATTTTGATTTAATAAAAAAAACTTCCTTCGTTCATAAAAAAAAGTCTTGATTCTCCTCTTTTTTTTTGTCCACGAAAAAGAGTTTCATTTCACTTTTTTTTACAACTTTACCCTTATTTTGTTTCACTATTTATTTTAGTTGCCACTATTTAGTTTAGTTGCCATTGATGGGCCCATTACAAATCAAATTTAAACACTTTAGTTATTCGTTAATTAACTTAACTGTCTTAATTAATTATCTTAATTAATTATCCTTTATATGTCTGAAATTAAAACCCACGTACACACTCACAAAACATACACGACACACACATAGACGCAGCGGCCCCCCTCCTTCCTCCCGGTGTCGCCGGCTCTCCGAGCACCACCACCGGTGCCCCTCCCTTCTCTCACCTCTCGCCTCACGCCCTCTCTCTCTTCTCAAACTCTCACGCACCCTTCAACCCAGACGTCGCGCCGCCTTCATCTACTGCCGGCAAAGGTGACAGCAGCGAGGGCTGCGACGCGATCGCCGCGGTTCCCTCTCCGGCGAAGCCGTGCCTGAGCGCCGCTCCCCTGGCTTCATCTCTCTCTGTCACCACTTAGCCCTAAATCCCCAAAATCCAGAATCTACCCTAAATTCCCTAGCTCATCTCTCTCTCTCTCTCACCGCTCCCCTGAGCGCGACGATCGGAACGCCACTGCCGCCGAGCCCAGTCTCTTCCCTGGCGAGGAACGCCGCCGCCGACCGCCTCTCTCTGCGTTGCCCTTCATCCCTCGCTCTCTCTATTTCTCAGGTAACAACGACAACCCCTCGCTCTACCCTCAAATCGTCGCCTCTCAGAGCTCGAAACCCTGATTTCGCCGTCTCGCTCCCCCTGAGCTTGAATTTGTTTTGGTGGAATTTGTTGTTTGAATTTGTTGTTGAATTTGTTTGAATTTGTTTTGAATATCCAGAAAGTTGTTGAATTTGCTGGAATCGAATTTGTTGTAGAGAGTTTGAATTTGTTGCTGTAATTACCTAAATTTGTAGGTGGAATTGATTTGTTGAATTTGTTGCTGAAATTCATTTCTTGTTGGAATCGAATTTGTTTGAATTTATTGTTGAAATTGTTTGCTCAATGTTGCTTGAAATTATTTACCCATTAATAAAGTATTAATCAATTAAAATTGTTATTAACACTATCCCTATAAATTTACTTCTCTATCCACTTACACTTATTTTAACAACTTTCTTAAAACTCGTGCCAAGTCCCAAATGGGACTTTTTTCATGGACGGAGGGAGTACTTTCTTCGTCCTAATTGAATGGGACAGTCAAATAATGATGGAATTAATCATATTTAGTCCATTAGGCCGAACTGCCCCATACATTATTTAAATTTTATTATTTTCTCGACTTATTATGTTTTGAGAAATTGTGAACAAACTTTTAACTAATACTAAAAATACTCTCTCCCTACTAATTGAATGTAACAATCTAAAAAAGTACTAAAATTAGATAATTGTTGGATTCCTAATGTCTTCAAATGTGTACTCTCTTTGTTTCATTTGATTTTACATATACTCCATCTGTCCACAAAAGAACTTCCTATCTTTCCTTTTTGGGACGTCCACAAAAGAACTTCCTACCTATTTTTGGACTATACCCCACCACTTATAATCCTCTTACTTTTCACTTTTCACAACTTCCAATATTAATTATAACACTTTTTCACCACTACCAATACACTCAACTACCTTTTATCCACTCTCAATACACTCAATAATATTTTTTCTCAAAACCCGTGCCACTCCTAGGAAGTTCTTTCATGGACGGAGGGAGTATTTCTTTTTGAATTGTCCTATTTGATATTTTCTTTTTAGGGAAAAGTCTTACTTGCTTGACTTGCAATTAGGGATGGCAATGGATCCTGGATCCGGTCCAGGTGGATTACGGATCTGGATCTCAATTTTTTGGATCCGTGGATCTGGATCTCATTTTTTAAAACGGATCTGGATCTGGATTTTGAAATTTGAGATTCGGATCCGACCCAGATCCGACCCGTGGATCCGTTTTATTTAATATATATTATTTATTTTTTATATTTATTTTATTAATAATATTAGATATATTAAAAATTAAAAATAATGACAAATTAGAATTATTTTGAATTTTTGATGACTTGATTTTCTATGTTGAGACTTTGTATTGCATGAATGTATTTTGTGCAATATTTTTCATGATGAAAATTAGATGTTGTTGATTTTGTGAATCTTTTTTTGAATTTAATTTAAAAATAGTAGATCCATGGATCTGGACCCGCTGATCCGGATCTGAATCCAAAATTTTTAGATCCGCGGATCTGGATCTGAATCTGGATCTAATAGATAAAAACGGATCTGGATCTGGTATTGATGAGATCCGGTCCAGATCCGGCCTGTTTCCATCCCTACCTGCAATGCATTAGCCCGCTGCGACATCGTCGCGTGGAAAATAGTTACTCTCTTCGTCTCATTGTATGTGGGACTCTTTCTATTTAAGGCGTCCCACTGTAAGTGAGACTCTTTCATTTATTGGTAAAGATTTACCTTTAAACACATTTTCACTTTTTCACCTACAAATAAAATAGACTTTTCTTAATTTTTGTGTAAAAAAAAAGGTCTCACATACAGTGGGACGGAGGGAGTATTTTAAAATTTTTATGTTTACCCAAATAAAGAAAAAGTTCAACTAACCATGATATGGCGCGATTATCAATGTGAAAAGGCCGAAGCCTGAATAACATGTCTTGTGGAGGTTCCTGACAGAATTGGAGTCGTCCAAATAAGTGTAATTACGTATGTTTATTTGTATCGCGTAGGAACTCAATGAAAAATGAAAGTATATAACGATTAACTTACTGAAACTTCGTACCTTAGGAAGTACTGATGATCTGTTATCACCCTATTGTTGTCCAGATCATATTGAACTCCAGGATGCCTTATGAAATCTTGAAGTCGTCAAACAACATGATGTTCCATGAAAATCCTGCGACTGTGTTTACGGAGTAGCTTATGTGAATCAAAACCACTAGGTACTTTATGACCTTGGCCTTAGCAATGAAACAATCACGGTACTTTATTTTCAACATGTGGGAAAGTCGGTTGCATGGCTCTGTAGTGCTATTGGAGTTAATTAAGACATTTACATTCCACATCCTGTCAAGGACCTTTGGAAAGTCACATTCTACGACAGGATATCGCTCCAGGAAAACTTACATGATTGCGGTATATTGGCGATCAAGTTCCTTGAAGCTTTGTGTGCTGGTTTTTCGGTAGACCACGTTGACATCAACAAGATAGCCGAGTACTGTCAATGCTATAGCACGGACCTATTTCATGGAGTTGATTACTGATGCATGGTGATGATGTTATCATAACTTGTTTATGGTGTGCCTGTGATGGCGAAACCATGATCCACATGTTTGTTTTTTATTTATTATTTATTTATTTTTATTTAATTATGTTGCATGGTGTGATGGTTCTCAAAACAATGCTCTACTAGATTATCTCTTTTGAATTTGTGGTGTGCCTGTGATGGTGAAACTATTGATGAGGATGTTTTCTGGCGGTCCATGTTTTTGTCTAAAAAGCTCGATTTATGAGTAAAGGCTCAAAATCCAATATCTAATTTTAAGTCCAATAGTTGATTTATATCCCAAAACGAACGATAAATATTCATAAATTATCTTAAATGAGATTGCAGGTCAAAAAGAAACTCGAGTTTCAAGCTCTCACATATGAAAAGCCAACTTGAAGAAAGGCGAAAAGCCAGACAATTATCCGACTTGAAATCTGATTAGATCTAATTAGTGCAGAAAGACAAAAACACATGTAATTTAAACTATGTTCTTAATATTAATTGGGCTTCGAAACCAGGTTAAATGGGCATTGGTATTCACAACAAAAAATAAATTTTTTACCGAGGGAATATTCCCTCGGTAAATACATGATTTTCCCTCGGTAAAAATTTTACCGAGAAATCGCCGATCAAAATGCCCCGTCGTTATTTTCAATGTCGGTAAAAATTTTACCGAGTGAAATTTCCCTCGGTAATTTTACCGAGTGATTTACCGAGAGATCTGGCCTCGGGAATGTTTCGTCGTGTATGGTGTCGGCTTTTGTGTTAATTTTACCGAGGGAAATTTCCCTCGGTAATCCCTCGGTAAAATTGCTCAAATTATCGAGTGGTATGTAGCTCTCGGTAATTTACGGTCATATTTTTCAAATCTATCGAGGGTGATTTCCCTCGGTAATCCCTCGGTAAAGTTTTATTTTTTTATGTTTTTTCATTTTTGTATTTTACATACGTAGTTACGACAACATGTTTATCAATAAATCCAATCACAACATAATCTAAACATAATTTAAAATTCATTCGACATTGTTCAATATCCAACAATATATTTATATGTAAATATCATAATAACATAAAAAGTACTAAATAAACTACATCTAAGCGAAATATCTTAATAATGTATCAAAATGTACTAAATATACTACACGAAAGCTAAGAATCTCCTGAGCCGCTACTCCTCGACTGTTGGGACCTCATGAACTGTTGAAGCATCTCATTAGTTAACCGAAGTGACTCCTCCAATCGAAGTTTATGCTCGCGCTCATCTTGAAGCTGCTGCTGCAACTCTCCAAATCCTTCCGTCATTGTTTGAGAGTGCATCAGATACCGTTTGCTCTAACTCTACATCTGAAGCCGATGCTTGCAATGTCGATGATGCACGGGATGATGCTGCACTGCTAGATCCTCCATGACGGCCACGATGGGATCTAGTACTCATATCTGTTAATAAATAATCATATACACATTATAAGGGTAGTCTCCACAGGGAAGTCTCAGACCATTCAGAGGAAATTAGATGATGAATGTTAGCAGAAGTGAAAGTGTACAATTAATAACAAGAAGAGGAACTACTGGGCTAAAATGAATTCCTGAGTCAAGTATCAAGTATTTGACTCTTTCTTATTGAGTATCTCATTTTGTAACAAACAGCAGGTAAGCCTAGAACACATGTTCTGCAAAATATCATCACTTTCACATTCCACTATGTTTGAGAAACTTGTGTTTGGAGGCGTTAAATCAGGGAACATGTGCAAATTCGCCAACTGTGGCTGATAAAGAACGTTAACATTACAACCCGACTCAATCATCTATATGCCATCTATATATATATATATATATATATATATATATATATATATCAACCAATCAAGAAGAAACTAAGAGGATTAAGAAAAGGGCTTCCAAAGTTCAAATTGAGCTAACATGCAAATTAGGTTTTAGTTAACAGCTGCAGCTATGAAATTCCATCTCACAAGCATATGCATAACTGAATAACATAATTTCAAAAAATAATGAACACATAAATACCACCATATGCTAGTTCAAATTTAAGGTAGGCAAACTTTTTGGACAGTGGCATAGATATTGTATTAAGTAGAACATGTGTAGCAGGGCAAGAAATACAATGGCATCTTAGCAAATAAAGATGTAGAATCTTGGACAAAATAAGAAATGATCATGATCTTGAAGCGAGATTAGGCAGCTCCCTTCAGTTTCATGGCAATTGTGGCAATGTATTTCCCTTGGTGAAAAGCCTACTGCAATTCAATCTCGGACATAATATTAACAGGGTGCTCAATGAAGTTACCTGGTTGATTTGCTCTTCACGCTTAACCAAAGAACTCATTGTCCTGAGTTTCTATGATAAATAAGTAATTACATAAGAAAGATAAATAGACTTTCATCAGACGAGCAAGAATAGTATTTACCTGAAGAACCTTATACATACAAGCTTTTGGCCCACCAGAAAAAGATGCAAATATGATGGGGCATGGCCTTATTTTTAATTCCTGCAGGTGAAATTGAAAATAAATCACCGATACACAACATGTTTCTAATATTTGGCAAACACATCAAATTTCATCTCAGTAATTTTACAGATGTTTATTTGTTGCTCCTAGGGAGGAGAATTGTATGATAATCATGTCTTCAAAAACTCAAGTAACAGGAAAGCCTAATTAAGGTATCTGGTATCACCGAGTTTCTGAAATTGATAGATCATAAACATCAACTTGTATTCTTATTAGGGCTAGATAATCATGCTTGAGAGGTCTACAAAAGCAAGTTAAACAGTTATCAGGAAAACTAACCTGAATGAGCTCGTTAACTATTTCCTGAGCCTACGAAGCAGCCTTATCAGGAAAAAATCTGCTAATGAAAGAAAATCAGCATATGTTCTTACAAGTTACAGCTAACAATTAACAAGAGATGCACACACACCCATCATTAGTATAAGAGAGTAAAGGACATAGGCTCAAATAATAATTCCATTTCAGTTATTGTTATGCAAGGAATTATTCTACTAATAAATAGATCACACTTGCTCGACCTAAATATCAACCAATCAAGCCGGCTTCCATCCACCATAGCCAAGAATATCTCTTAAGTGGAAATTGAGTCCACTTTTTGATCCCATTCGATTGTAAAAATAAGATTGCAAGCATCTCAACAACATTCTAGCAAAATCACATAAATCACATCTAATATTCAAAATAGCTCAGCGAAATTCACACTAATTCAGTTGATTTAGCCCCAAAACAGTATCGAAAAGCACAAATTCAATCCCAGTTAACCTTTCATCTAATTAGCATTTGCCAAACTCGTTGACAGCAAAAACTATGAGGAATTAGAAAATAACCTCAACCAAACTCCATCTTCGATCTCGAAGCAGAGCAGCAGGCCAGCAGCGACAGCGGCGCGCGGCGGTGACAACGACAAAAGCGACAGTGGGAAGCTGACAAAGATTAAATGTACAATTAGAGAGAGAGAGAGAGAGAGAGAGCTCACGGCGGCGCGACTGAGGAGGTAGGGTGGTGGACGGTAGCGGCGAAGGAATGGATTCAATGAATTGATTTATTCTCATTACAGTTAATCTTGATTAATTTCAATGAATTCAATCTCAAGTTTAGTTTCTAGTAGTATTAAATTGGATTAGTCTTGATGAATACGTTTTAATACGGTACTTTAAATTTTAAAATAATGTCATATATAATTAATTACTTCCTCACTTTATGATTGGGAGTGATGAAAAATTATCCTAATTAGTATTATGAGTGGTGAAATGATTTATGAGTTTTTAAATTATTTTTATGATAAAATTAATTTTAGATCATTTCAATTCAACGTTAGATAATTTTAGGTCGATTTAGTTTCAAGGAGTCGAATGCTTTTTGATGCAATCACATAGAATATCTCATCTATATTAAAACTAAATATCTCACTGTCTTAAAATTGTTTTTGATGCAATCACAGAATATCATGAAACTAATTATATGTAGTCCATCAAACCGAACAACCCCTATTGTTTCCTCTGACATTTTATGTTTCAAAAATCATGAACAGATTTTGATTTAATAAAAAAAACTTCCTTCGTTCATAAAAAAAAGTCTTGATTCTCCTCTTTTTTTTTGTCCACGAAAAAGAGTTTCATTTCACTTTTTTTTACAACTTTACCCTTATTTTGTTTCACTATTTATTTTAGTTGCCACTATTTAGTTTAGTTGCCATTGATGGGCCCATTACAAATCAAATTTAAACACTTTAGTTATTCGTTAATTAACTTAACTGTCTTAATTAATTATCTTAATTAATTATCCTTTATATGTCTGAAATTAAAACCCACGTACACACTCACAAAACATACACGACACACACATAGACGCAGCGGCCCCCCTCCTTCCTCCCGGTGTCGCCGGCTCTCCGAGCACCACCACCGGTGCCCCTCCCTTCTCTCACCTCTCGCCTCACGCCCTCTCTCTCTTCTCAAACTCTCACGCACCCTTCAACCCAGACGTCGCGCCGCCTTCATCTACTGCCGGCAAAGGTGACAGCAGCGAGGGCTGCGACGCGATCGCCGCGGTTCCCTCTCCGGCGAAGCCGTGCCTGAGCGCCGCTCCCCTGGCTTCATCTCTCTCTGTCACCACTTAGCCCTAAATCCCCAAAATCCAGAATCTACCCTAAATTCCCTAGCTCATCTCTCTCTCTCTCTCACCGCTCCCCTGAGCGCGACGATCGGAACGCCACTGCCGCCGAGCCCAGTCTCTTCCCTGGCGAGGAACGCCGCCGCCGACCGCCTCTCTCTGCGTTGCCCTTCATCCCTCGCTCTCTCTATTTCTCAGGTAACAACGACAACCCCTCGCTCTACCCTCAAATCGTCGCCTCTCAGAGCTCGAAACCCTGATTTCGCCGTCTCGCTCCCCCTGAGCTTGAATTTGTTTTGGTGGAATTTGTTGTTTGAATTTGTTGTTGAATTTGTTTGAATTTGTTTTGAATATCCAGAAAGTTGTTGAATTTGCTGGAATCGAATTTGTTGTAGAGAGTTTGAATTTGTTGCTGTAATTACCTAAATTTGTAGGTGGAATTGATTTGTTGAATTTGTTGCTGAAATTCATTTCTTGTTGGAATCGAATTTGTTTGAATTTATTGTTGAAATTGTTTGCTCAATGTTGCTTGAAATTATTTACCCATTAATAAAGTATTAATCAATTAAAATTGTTATTAACACTATCCCTATAAATTTACTTCTCTATCCACTTACACTTATTTTAACAACTTTCTTAAAACTCGTGCCAAGTCCCAAATGGGACTTTTTTCATGGACGGAGGGAGTACTTTCTTCGTCCTAATTGAATGGGACAGTCAAATAATGATGGAATTAATCATATTTAGTCCATTAGGCCGAACTGCCCCATACATTATTTAAATTTTATTATTTTCTCGACTTATTATGTTTTGAGAAATTGTGAACAAACTTTTAACTAATACTAAAAATACTCTCTCCCTACTAATTGAATGTAACAATCTAAAAAAGTACTAAAATTAGATAATTGTTGGATTCCTAATGTCTTCAAATGTGTACTCTCTTTGTTTCATTTGATTTTACATATACTCCATCTGTCCACAAAAGAACTTCCTATCTTTCCTTTTTGGGACGTCCACAAAAGAACTTCCTACCTATTTTTGGACTATACCCCACCACTTATAATCCTCTTACTTTTCACTTTTCACAACTTCCAATATTAATTATAACACTTTTTCACCACTACCAATACACTCAACTACCTTTTATCCACTCTCAATACACTCAATAATATTTTTTCTCAAAACCCGTGCCACTCCTAGGAAGTTCTTTCATGGACGGAGGGAGTATTTCTTTTTGAATTGTCCTATTTGATATTTTCTTTTTAGGGAAAAGTCTTACTTGCTTGACTTGCAATTAGGGATGGCAATGGATCCTGGATCCGGTCCAGGTGGATTACGGATCTGGATCTCAATTTTTTGGATCCGTGGATCTGGATCTCATTTTTTAAAACGGATCTGGATCTGGATTTTGAAATTTGAGATTCGGATCCGACCCAGATCCGACCCGTGGATCCGTTTTATTTAATATATATTATTTATTTTTTATATTTATTTTATTAATAATATTAGATATATTAAAAATTAAAAATAATGACAAATTAGAATTATTTTGAATTTTTGATGACTTGATTTTCTATGTTGAGACTTTGTATTGCATGAATGTATTTTGTGCAATATTTTTCATGATGAAAATTAGATGTTGTTGATTTTGTGAATCTTTTTTTGAATTTAATTTAAAAATAGTAGATCCATGGATCTGGACCCGCTGATCCGGATCTGAATCCAAAATTTTTAGATCCGCGGATCTGGATCTGAATCTGGATCTAATAGATAAAAACGGATCTGGATCTGGTATTGATGAGATCCGGTCCAGATCCGGCCTGTTTCCATCCCTACCTGCAATGCATTAGCCCGCTGCGACATCGTCGCGTGGAAAATAGTTACTCTCTTCGTCTCATTGTATGTGAGACTCTTTCTATTTAAGGCGTCCCACTGTAAGTGAGACTCTTTCATTTATTGGTAAAGATTTACCTTTAAACACATTTTCACTTTTTCACCTACAAATAAAATAGACTTTTCTTAATTTTTGTGTAAAAAAAAAGGTCTCACATACAGTGGGACGGAGGGAGTATTTTAAAATTTTTATGTTTACCCAAATAAAGAAAAAGTTCAACTAACCATGATATGGCGCGATTATCAATGTGAAAAGGCCGAAGCCTGAATAACATGTCTTGTGGAGGTTCCTGACAGAATTGGAGTCGTCCAAATAAGTGTAATTACGTATGTTTATTTGTATCGCGTAGGAACTCAATGAAAAATGAAAGTATATAACGATTAACTTACTGAAACTTCGTACCTTAGGAAGTACTGATGATCTGTTATCACCCTATTGTTGTCCAGATCATATTGAACTCCAGGATGCCTTATGAAATCTTGAAGTCGTCAAACAACATGATGTTCCATGAAAATCCTGCGACTGTGTTTACGGAGTAGCTTATGTGAATCAAAACCACTAGGTACTTTATGACCTTGGCCTTAGCAATGAAACAATCACGGTACTTTATTTTCAACATGTGGGAAAGTCGGTTGCATGGCTCTGTAGTGCTATTGGAGTTAATTAAGACATTTACATTCCACATCCTGTCAAGGACCTTTGGAAAGTCACATTCTACGACAGGATATCGCTCCAGGAAAACTTACATGATTGCGGTATATTGGCGATCAAGTTCCTTGAAGCTTTGTGTGCTGGTTTTTCGGTAGACCACGTTGACATCAACAAGATAGCCGAGTACTGTCAATGCTATAGCACGGACCTATTTCATGGAGTTGATTACTGATGCATGGTGATGATGTTATCATAACTTGTTTATGGTGTGCCTGTGATGGCGAAACCATGATCCACATGTTTGTTTTTTATTTATTATTTATTTATTTTTATTTAATTATGTTGCATGGTGTGATGGTTCTCAAAACAATGCTCTACTAGATTATCTCTTTTGAATTTGTGGTGTGCCTGTGATGGTGAAACTATTGATGAGGATGTTTTCTGGCGGTCCATGTTTTTGTCTAAAAAGCTCGATTTATGAGTAAAGGCTCAAAATCCAATATCTAATTTTAAGTCCAATAGTTGATTTATATCCCAAAACGAACGATAAATATTCATAAATTATCTTAAATGAGATTGCAGGTCAAAAAGAAACTCGAGTTTCAAGCTCTCACATATGAAAAGCCAACTTGAAGAAAGGCGAAAAGCCAGACAATTATCCGACTTGAAATCTGATTAGATCTAATTAGTGCAGAAAGACAAAAACACATGTAATTTAAACTATGTTCTTAATATTAATTGGGCTTCGAAACCAGGTTAAATGGGCATTGGTATATTGTATCTCAACAATAAGCTATAAATGGGGTCTTTAGGTTCAAATGTAAGGCAAGTCATTTCATAATAAGAAACCTTTGTAATTATTAATAAATAGGGTCCTTAGGTTCAATTGCAATAAGATTTCATTAAAATATCCTATTAAGCACTATTTCATATTATCTTTGTAATTACCTTATGAGGTCGACATCGAAAGCAAACGAAAGCTATACTTCGGTGGCCACTTTCAACGACAAAGTAAGGAACCTTGACCACAGATAAGATCGACGCATAATTTTTTTTATTTTGGGACAACGACAAAACTTCCCTTTGCATCTCACACAATTAAACTGTCGTAGCCCTAGATATTTTGATTAGAAATAACCAAAATATTTTAAATTATTTTAGTTGTAATAATAACAAAACATAAACAGAATTAATACAATTATCAAAAAAAGAAAAAGAAAAAAACAGATGGAAGAAGATGAATGGACGTGAGGTGAGAGAAATCTCCATGAAAATAAGAAAAATAAATTGACATCAATTAAGGTGTAACCAAGATAGATAGAGTGAAGTGACTATGGTGAATTTGCTTTAAAGGAAAAGAGAAAATAAATTAAAACCACCTCAAATAACTTTACACATGGCATGATTCCAACGGACTCATGCAGTGCAGTCATGTAACCAAGAACGTTCCATTTTGAGTAATCAATTTTCATTTTTCACTATATTTCTTTTTGGATTGTCCTATTTGACTTGACATATTTTCTTTTTAGGTAATGAATTTTCACTACAATAAATATAGTTTCACATATTTTTCACAATAATCTTTATTTCTTAAATAATCGTGCCGAAAAAAAAATTAACTCAAGTAAAGTGAGATGGAAGAAATAATATTTTGAGAAATTAGGAAGCTAAATATCAACTTAATCTATATTATTTTATGCCAAGAAAACTTTATTGATGAATCTCACAAGAACACCCGGGAAGTGGAAAACCTCTCAACTGATATGTCTAATCCGACAAGAGACGGCTCGGTCCACACATAAGGGATAATGTGACACAATAGAATGAGCTAAAACATTAACCTCTCTACTGATATGTCTAATCCGAAAAGAGTTACTCTCACGAAATAAGATCTTACACGTTTCTATTACTCCTCCAAACTCCGATTTGTTCATATAGGAGGAATTGACAACATCCATCACGATCTTGCTGTCCATCCGAAGGCGTAAACTTTTTATCCACGACAATGCCTCATGAAAACCCATCGCCTCCCCTTCGTGAACACGCATGCAGCAATGGAAACCACGAGCTCTAGCTTGCACCAGATCTCCACCCTCATTTCGCAGCACAATTTCTACGCATGTCCGATTTTCAGCCTTAAAGAAAGCGGCAGCAATACCACCCACATTCAGATTGTGCTAGCTCTCTTCTTTGCACAGCTGTTGCTCATATAAATGGGTTGAGTATTTACTTTCTAACACATATAAAAAAGTTATAAACCAAAAAGGCCTTTGAATGAATGGGAATTTATCTTTCTTCTGCAAAATTTATTTCCATGGAAATACTCTCTTCGTCCACGAAATGAGTACCCATTTGTGGACGGCACGGGTTTTAAGAAAATTATTGAGTGTGGTGTTAGTGGAATAAGGGTCCCACTTTTTTAGTGTATTAATTAAAGGGATGTGTGGGGTACACTTGCCTAAAAAAGAAATGAGTACTCATTTCATGGACGGACGAAATAGGAAATATGGGTACTCATTTCGTGGACGGATGGAGTATGTTTTTCCAAGCGATGATAATGGACCCAAATATCTTAAGCCCAGTTTGTGCGAGGCGAACCCAAATGGGATTTATTTTAGAGGGAAAAACTATAATATCCACTTTTAAAAAATAGTACTACTACTATGTATAAAATCATTAACACCTCGCCCAAACGTGAATTATTTAACGGGGAAAAGTCACAACATCCACTTATAAAAAAGTCTGTAATAAATATCTATTATATAATAGGATTAAGCCTTAACCTATGTGGCATATCTAGGATCTCACCATTTCAAAATTTACCATATATAATCTTCATCATTTATTAATTAATTAACTATTACATTCCATATAAAGATTCATCAATTTTAATAAATATAATTAATTATAAATGTATATATATAATAATATTATTACCTTTACATATAATCTAAATTAATAAATTTTATTATTTATTTTATAATAATAATAATAATAATAATAATAATAAAAACTTACATATAATCTAAATTAATAAATTTTATTATTTATTTTATCTCGATAAAAATTAGATTTACATGTCTGACAAGAAAAAAATTATAATTTATATACAATAAATTATTTTAATTGAATGTTAGTGATTAGATGTATATTTGTTATTAATTTTAAATTTCTCAAAAGCGTATATATATTATATGTATATGTTGCAATATATTATATTATATGAATTTATATTGAGACATGCACGTGTATGTAAATTATAAACGAGTTCGGTCATTGATTTACATGTTTGAATAATAAGGCACAAATTCTATAACCTGATTACTTTAAAACAAAATCTTATTTTATGTTTATCAAAATAATTAAAAATTTCCCTAAAAAAAATTAAAATTTTATTTTTATTTTTTATAAAATATATCCGTACATTTTATTTGTATAGGGAAGAAAAATATATTTGTCATATCTAAAAACTTTATTTGTTTCAGTTTCCTCAATAATAATAATAATAATAATAATAATAATAATAATAATAATAATAATAATAATAATAATAATAATAATAATAATAATAGATAAATTATGAAATTAGTAATGCATAGATGAAGAATTTAGATAAAGAACAATAGAGGATATGATGTTAAAATACATTAGAAATCTTTATTTATGTATTAAATTTATAATAATCTCAATCGAGTGAATAATTCATATAAATCACCTCATTTCACATTGATTTTTTTTATAAGGTTTCACTAAAATAAAACTTATACAATTGCTCCAAGCGAGATGATTCTCGAAACCCAATTAAATTATGATGCTCACAAGTTAAATTTGTTTTTTCAAACTCCAAACGAAATGATTCTTGGAACATAATTACTATAATATTTGAAGCTAATAATTAGGGATGTCAATCTAGCCCGAAACCCGTGGGCTGGCCCGATTAATCCGCCACCCGAGAGGGTTAGGGTTGAATATTTTCAACCCGATAAAAGTTACAATCCGATTAGCCCGTAACCGAATAGCCCGGCACCCGATAGGGCCGGCCCGACTAACCCGATGGGTTAGCTCGAAACCCGAATACTTAATATTAAATATTTAGATATAAAAATAAAAAAATGACAAAATATTATAAAGTCTCATCATTTTACTTTTCTGTATTTTTGAGATGCTTTCTATGAATTCAAACTATTGTTGGATATTTTATTGTTTTTTCGTTAACAAAGTTGAACATTTTATTGTTACCAACTTATTTTATATGTTATGTAATCTTGATATTTTTTTTCAATATCTTATATTTTTTGCATTTCATGCTTGCTATATAATTTATCTTTTTGATTTCTATGTATATTTTATACATTATACATTAGATCATTAAAAATAACAAAATACAAATGATTATTTTATTGTACGCATTTAAGCCGACTAGCCCGATGGGCTAGCCCGAAACCCGAACGTTTAGGGTTAGGGTTGAAAATTTATAACCCGACAAAATCCCCAGCCCGATTAGCCCGCACCTGATTAACCCGAAACCCGATAGGACTGGCCCGAAACCCGGTGGGCTGGCCCGATTGACATCTCTACTAATAATGCGTTGAAGTTTGTTGAAATTTTTTAAAGTTCCATACAAAATGATGTTTACAAGTTAGTTATGATATTAGAAGCTCTAAATCATACAATCTCACAAGTCAAATTTGATTTTAAACCTCCAGATAGTGATGTTAAAAAAATTGACGCATAAAAAGTTCAGTTTTTGTATTTTAAGGTCTAGACGAGATGATGCTCAAAAATCTGGAGTTCAAACATTAGATGTCGTCTTCCGGGCTTTAGATGATGATATGATCATATAGGGTGGTTTAGACGAGATGATGCTCAGATGAAATAAAATCTTCAATATTGACATTTTTTCAAAATATTATTAAATAAAAATTTATATAAAAAAATATTTATTATTCTAACAAAATGTTAACATTTAATTGATGAATATGATTCAGATTAATATAATTTCAACTATATTACCTTAAATTAAATAAATTTAAAAATAATTATTTATACAAAAATACTCCCCCGTCACCCAAAATTATGCATGGAAGTTTGTAGTAATGATAGTGGAGAAAGGATCCTACAGCGAGGGTATTGTTAAATAGATTATGAGTAAATAGTGTAAGTTAAAAAGATAAAATTGTAAAAATTATATGTGAGATAGTGTCTAAAAATAGGGTATGCATAAATTTAGGGGCCGTACCAAAAAAGAAAAGGTATGCATGATTTTAGAGGATAAAGAGAGCATCGTATAATTTAAATAATAATTTAAAATAATTTTCCGTCGAATTTCGACGGGTTATGCACTAGTTTAGTTCATAAAACCGTTCAACCTCGTGCCAATTTTTATCTTTGATGAATAAATTTAGCCTTTGAAAATTATTGGTGATGCTTGATCACAAGTGTAGGATGACTCTTGTGTATTATTGATCAATAATGGATCGAAAACTACATAATTAATATTCACTTTCATTTTATTGTCTTTAGTATGGATTTCGAGCTTATAATTGGTGTTATTAATTTTCGTTTGATTGCAATAAATCATGAGGATATCAGTGACGGTATCTCCCAATTAATTAGAATTTTATTGACAACTACATTATAATTTATATGTCGATTGGAACTTTATTGACAATAAATTATATAGGGTTAATTTTTTAAAGTTATTAAACTATGTTATTTGTATCAAATCAGTTAATAAACTTTCATTTGTATTAAATTTGTTATTAGACTTACATTTTATATCATTTAAAGTTTCAATTCAATTTTTAATAAATTTTATTTCATCGTGGCGACCAAAATACAATATATAGATGCCGATTCAATAAAGTATTTGCCACATCATCACTTGGTACTCAAAATAACATAATGGAGGCAGAGACATCAACAATTTCTTTGTTCTTTTTTCTGCTGCTATGATTATCTTCCCTTCCCATTCAACTGCATTTACGGATAAATTTATTCATGAAAAAGAATGGATAATAAAAATTTATATCTTTAAATGTCTCATTTCTTTTACAATATTTAACACAAAAATATTTTTTCTTTCTTATTTTCACTTTAAGGATGGATAATATTATCCACTCAAAAATGGATGAATAAGAAGAAAAAAAAATACTTTTGTGTCAAATATTAAAAAAGAAAAGAGACATTTAAAAACATAAACTTTTATTATCCATAATTTTTTATAGATAAATTTATCTATCAAAATAAACACAACCTTTAGAATATTTTGCTCTTCCACTTCAAAATATAGGGGATCTTGTGATGCTAACAGTTGTAGACTTGTGATGAAATTAATGATAAGTTTATGTAAAAAAAAAAAAATGATAAGTTTATGTATGTAGTATGCATGTGTTTTGATCATGTGGCTGACCCACCCCTCATACAACTATGTCTGTGAACTCTCTTTGGCATCTTCTGTTACAAGAGATTCATCATAACAATCATCATTAATTAGCCACACAACAACAAAATTATTCTTAAAAAAGAGTCTATTTCTTACGTCATTTTACTCAACAATTTCCGTTGTTATGATCCCTGAAAGATGTCTTATTTCGTGTGACTATATTTTAGCGAGTTTAGTGATTTTCCATTGGTGGGATTGCAGCAGAAATACTTATTTTGAGTGCTTTGCTTCAAAATCTGGATGTAAGACAATCTCACAAAGATTTTCTATTATTAATTTGTTTTGCTAACAATTCTTAAAAAATATTGAGTAGGAATTTAAATAAAATATAATATTATAACAGACTATTCACTTCATATTTATGTGCTAAATTTACTAGAAAATATAGAAAATATTCACTATAAAAGAAAATTATTCATTTGAGCTTAAAATAACAAAATGGCTATCACTTAAGAGATTTGAAGCTTCATCTCATTGTTCTATATTACTTAAATTGCAAATTTTGCTCGATATACTCGACCAATTTAAGTCGAACATTAGTGGTAAATGCACTAATCTCGACCACTGCAAGTCGAACAATCGAGCATTAGTGGATGAGCATTCTTAGAAAATGCACTAATACTCGACATACTTGATCATTGCGAGTCGAACACCCGAGCATCAGTGATTGAGCATTAATGCAAAATGGTAAAAGATGCATTGATGCTCGCATAAGAGTAAAAATATCCAAAATGAGTACTGTAATGAGCAAAATCTGCATATTCCATTTAAATAAATACTCGCGGCCCAAATAACTAGTCGAGTCTAGAATTAGATTAATTTCTATTTATTTAGCCCATACGATAGGCCATCACCCATCAAAACCCATCGACTCAAACCCTAGAAAGGACAGCGACTTGAGGAAGAAGGCAGGAAATAGGTCAGAGATACGATCCCACGAAAATCGAAACGACTAAAGTTTAAAGAGACATGCCAGCGAAACCCTAGTCGTCAGGCTACCACAGTATAAAACATAACCAACTAGGTAATTCAGGTCATCTAATCATTCACACTCTAACAAGTTCTCTCCACCTTCTCTCATCTCTCACACTAATCCGCCTCCACGCTCTCAATCCAAGGGATTCCAGTAACCAGATAATCCAAGATGTCCCGATGACCTTGGTTGATTGCTTAACGACTCTCTACTTCGTCAACCTGACCGATCTGATCTAACCATTTATTTAATATATTTTACTTCTTTTCAATACGATTTCTTATACTGTTATTGACTTGAACGTCAGAGGCCCTTCCATCGACACCCCCACCGGTGCTTCTAGAAGGGCTCTAACGTATTTGTAGTTTCAGGTTGCTAATGCCCACCGTCTAAGACGACCCCAGCGTCTTTATCTGTAGTTGTTGGACCAACCCCCAACAAGTACCTTCTCTTCGTCCACGAAAATTATAGTCTCATTAACTGTTTTCAGCCATCCACAAAAATTATAATGTTTCATTTTCTGGAAACCACCATATATTTTAAATTTATTTACGCTCAATATTTTCAAAATCCAACCATTTAACATATAAATTTTGGTGGGTCCATTTTTTCACTCAATTTTAGTGAATTCATTTCTCCACTCTATACACATCTCTTAATTATTTATTGAAACTCGTGCCTTCAAACCAAATTACAAGTTTTATGAACGAAGAAAATATAATTCATAAATTTTATAAAAATTAATGAATATATTTTAAATTTTATCTTTCAAAGTAAATAGATTCCATTTTCACCTTCTAATATTTATTTCTCCAACAACAAGTCAATAAATAAGACTGAAACAATTCGCGCCACATTTCTTAAGTCCGAAAATTTTCGGACCTATAATTCTTGCCGTAGCCAGATTAGACCCAATTTTGATATAGCCTTTCAAACAAATGTAGTTTCGAGGAGGGGCTCTGCCACCTTTGCGACTTTTGTTTAATTTATATTCCTCCATATTATGTTAAATGAAAGGATAAAAGTACACATTTACTCGAATTTATACATCAATATACACAATACATATATGTGTGTGTGTCAATTATGAATTAATATTATAATAACATCTAGCATATTCCAGACACTTTATATAACATCACATTAACCTAACCAAAACGATACAATCGTTTAAAGATGTTTTTGTACACCAACACATTTACCAGTATAGCCTCTCTCTATATAAATTCTTTGGGTTGCACAAAGACACCTTTATATATATCTTAATTTACAAACCATCTTTAAAGAGCAAAGAGTGATGTGAATAGGAACTAAGTTCTATGTATGGAAAAATGTAACTGACCTCCTTTCATGTGAATTAAGCAGCATATATAAGTTGGACTTCACATGCAAACAAACTCAACATTTTGCAGCTGTGTCCAGTTTCTTTCTATGAAGAGGGAAACTTGTAACAGTTGTTGGAAAGTGTGTTCGGGATAAACCCTACTCTTATGTGATAGTTCACATGTTTACTATTCTTTGCATCTATATCCAATTTTCTCCCATAAATTCCATTGTTTCTATCTTTGTTTAATTTGGGCCCTTTAAAATTTCCAAGTTTATTTAGAAATTCATTCATATCTACTTAATTTGAGATTTATTAAGTGTTAATGGTGCGAAATGTCCATTCAAGTTAATGAAAATTAATAGTTATTCACCAATATAATTTCAATAAATATTAGCCAATCTTCAGCTAAATGAACTAAATCGCCCTTTCTTTTACATCACAACTCTTTCTTTCTTTTTCTCATGGTCAATTTTAACAACCAACTCTTTCTCTCTCCTCTGGTTCTCTAGATCTCATGCTATTTCTTTATCTCTCTCTATTTTATCTTTTTCAAACCCAACCTCTTTGGACGTAGATGATTTTCTTTGGCAGTGACGTTCATATTATTAGGTATTAGTTTTGCTAAAAGTTCTCTTCTCTTTATTTACTTTTCCAATCATCTTCTCCATATACTTTTTCGGCGACTTTGTGATAACACTCATTTTTTTTTTTATGGTTTTTAATATTCTTATGATGTCAATTTTATAGGGAATTGAGTGTTTAATAGTTGTTTTGTGCTTATATTGTTTTATCTTGTGAAATATGATATTTACTCAAATTTTGATGAATTTTACAGAAATATGAAAGCTGAATTTTGAAGTACGGTCTTATGAAAGTTGTAGAACATCTCGATACGAGTTCGTGGGCACAAACAGATCGCAAATCAGAGTTCGGCCGAGGGAGATATGGCTGAAACAAGAAAATTGTGCGCAGTAGTGGAACGACGGCAACCCTGGCGGCGAGCACCGGCTGGGTCGCCGAACTCGCTGTTGTGTCCGCGTTTTTGCATATTTTGGGGCTTTTATCAGTATTTTCGAGTTCTGTACTGTCTTCATCCCTTGTGCCTATATATAGATCATTATCTTTACCTATTAGATACCTCTCTTCACCCCTTTTTCATATTTTCTTTAGTTTTTAGACTTAGAATTTTATATCATTATCTTTACCTATTGCTTTCTTTTATATTATGTCTTTTATTTATTTATTTATTTATTTATTTATGTTTGGCTAGTTTCGTTTATGATTCTAGGGTTTGTACATAGTTGATTGAATATGTATTTTTGATTTATTGATGTCAATTTGTCCTCTAGCTTGTGATTCATGATTTCTGGTGCTTGATTTCTTGTGAATTACCTGATCAATAATTTGCATGTCTAGTTGTTCAGTTTGAGACTTGAATGTGATAATTGTTCAGCTGTTTCATGAATGTGATATAGTTTTACCTTGAGACTTGAATGTGATACGTTGGCTGTAGGAAGCTATTCTTTGTGTACTTTTAGGAGTTAATTTATTCTCTTACGACTTGAATGTGATAAGGAATTTATTAATCCACTTTCACAGTTGTTCGTTAGAGAAGATTATGAATAGGACTATGATCTTTCATCATAGCTTGATTAAAATTGGTAATTGAATCAATAGGTTGTATGCATGTGTTTAATTAATGATAGTACATTCCTTAGGGCCAGTGTCTTTATTATTTGGTTTATTTTCCTGAGTTTATTTCTTTTGTGTTGAGTCTAGTTATTTTCTCCATCATATTTTTGTTTGCCTGAATATTACTTAGGATTTATTAGAATTACTTAGAGCATTTTCAATAATCAGTCTCTGGATACAATACTCGATTTACTACTTATACTATGATTACACCGTGTTAGTTCCAGTATTTTTGTAGCTAGTAAATTAGTGATCACTTTGGTGTTTCACATTATTCTTCGATTTAAGGTTCCAAATATACATTTTCGATCATATTTGGTGTTCAACCAGTTCACTTTTGTGTTTATTCAGATTTTTTTTAGATCTAGTCGTGATATTTCGTTTAGCTTTACAAAAGAGAATTATTCGCACTAAGCGTGCCAGGATGTTGCGTGACCAATTCGTACCATTTGTCCCAAGAGATCCTGCATGTTCTGAGATGAATGGCACAAATGAACCAATTATACAATTTGTCACAAGAATTGGCGGGATCTCTTGCGACGAATGGTATGAATTGGTCCATTCGTATTAGTCGTTCAAGGTGTTGCGCGCGGGATGAATGGAACGAAAAAATCTCATTTGTATCAGTCGTCCCAAGAGTTGCACGCTACCTCTTGGGACGAATGATACGAAAGAATCTAATTCTTACCAAATGTCCCAAGTGTTGTGCTCTATCTCTTGGGACGAATGGTATGAAAGAACCCCATTTGTATCTGTTGTCCCATGTGTTAAGCGTTACTTTTTGCCTCTTGAGACGAATGATATGAAAAAACCTCATTCGTACGTTCCAAGTGTTGCTGATGTGGATCAACTTGTCGTTAATTATTTGACGGCTAAGGAT
The DNA here is from genome assembly GCF_028751815.1 of Salvia miltiorrhiza. NCBI lineage: Eukaryota > Viridiplantae > Streptophyta > Magnoliopsida > Lamiales > Lamiaceae > Salvia > Salvia miltiorrhiza. Next base: position 20,357,437 of record NC_080391.1, on the reverse strand, counting down.
TGCAAAAAGGCTCGTTTTGGACACGATTTAAAAACGTAACTTTTGGTCAGTAGTTCAAATTTCCTATTATAATACATTTTCGGAAGCAGAATGACGATTCAAAGTGAACCTCATTGCACCCTGCGCTATGAGTGGTCCTCGGCCTAAATTCCTTCGTTCAAGAGTAGTTTTCAGGTACTCTTGGGATGAATTAATGGTACACAAAATCTCATTTGTGCCAGTCATTCCTATTTTGAGGCCTTAAACGATCTCTTTTGACTCCAGACCATGAAATACGATTTCTTCACCTTCGAAAGAGATTTCCATGGCCACATGAATAACCTCAGTAGAAGTTTTGTAGCAAAAATTATACTTCATCCGTCTCATTAAAGTTGGCACGGAGATTAAGAAAGGGATTGTCATGTTTTAATTAAGTGTGGTCCACTAAAATTAAAGAGTTAATTAAGACTTTTGTAAACCTAAATCTTTGTCTTCTTCTCACTACATCAGTTCCATTTTTTGGGCTCCGATGACGGCGATGACGGCGCCGGCGGTCGGTCCTCGCCCCTCTATCGAATCCAAACCAGCCACCCAAATAAGATTTCTCAGAGAGAATTGCAAAGCCAGAAACTAAAAAAAAGAAAAGAGATAACAACACAAGAAACTCCACAATCTAACTCCTTCTTCTTACTGCGCCGGTGCCGGCGGTCGTCCCATCGCCACTCGCCCTCCCTGACTGCAATGTTCAGCAGTCCCCGGCTTTGAGTTTCAGCCGCTCGCTCCAACTGGAGCCCTAGGCCCCCAAATCGCAGCTAAGCTTAGATTTTCAACCGCTTGCCCCAACCAGAGCCCTAGGCCCCCAAATCACGGCCAGGCTTTGATTTTCAGCCGCTCGTCCCAACCGGAGCCTTAGCCCCCAAAATCGCGACCCCAGGCCTCCGACTCCGAATTTACAGAGACTAGGCGGCGGCGCCAGAGCTCAGAGAAGAGGTTAGGGCTCCGAATTTACAGAGAAGAACAAAAATGAGGGAGAGGGAAGTGAAGGGAAGAGGGAGACGGAGAGAGAAAAGACAAGGGAGAGGGTGGAGAAGGGGAGGGCCAGCGGCCGGCGCTGCTGTCGGCCGCCGGAGAAGAAAAGAGAAAGGAGAGATTTTGGGTCTGTGCGTGTGTTGTGTGTGTGTGTTTTTATTTAAAGAGGGTTTAGGTTTACGTAGAAAATTAAATTAAATTAATTAATTGAACTTAATTAAATTAAATATTTCCATTTTAAGAAAGTGGCCAACAATAATGGGACAGACAAAAAAGGAAATGTGGCCAACTTTAATGGGACGGAGGGAGTAACAGTTTTACGAAAACTGTAAGAAATAATGGGTTCAAGACATTCTTGTCCAAAAATACAAAATTTGGCTAAAATTTATTGAAATTATATTTATGGACAACTATTGATTTTCACTATTTTATAGGATCATCTCAAAAATCGCCTTATTTATTAATACTTGTTTTTCTTCTAGATTTATTCTTTTAATATTTATATTAATCAATTATCAATTTATTTTAACAGTTTAAATTAATCTAAATCGTACTCTATTAAGATGATGATAATATGACGACGAATCTCAGTTTATTGGTAAAATGCTTTCCCTCTCATCAATAAATTGTAAGTTCGAGTATCTAGAGGTATAATGTTTAAGAATGTTCTTTTTTTGGTTTTGGTAATGACAATTTATATTATAAAAATGATGAAGATAAATGCTTTTGAAGAGTACAATAAAAATAAGTTGTGTTCGCAAATAAATAGAGAAGAATGTTCACTCCGAACAAATTCGCCAAATATGACCAAAACATAAAACTTTTATCATTATTTATTAATGTTGCCGCTGTCTCCCCCTAGGTATGCCGAAGTTTCTACTGTGTTATTTTGTTTTCATTTTGCTCTCTTTTTATTTATTTAATATACGTACTTTTTATAAAAAAAAGTACGTGTACATAAACATGTTTAAATCATATTAACGATAGAGTAATATTAATGTATCTTCGACATCCAATTTTTATTTTTATTTGTTTATTTGTAAAAGTGGTGATTGAGATTCGCACTTAGGTCTCTTAGCTTGTCTTACCAATATGAATATCACAAAGTTATATTCATTTAGCCAGTTCCTAACAAATATATTCTGTAAGTATTAAAAACATAATTTTGACTCTAGTTAATCATCAAGTAAATATATTTCAATTTTGAATAATCTTTATCGATCCAACATGAGTCCTATATATTCGAGTAGTTTATTACTGAATGTTTTAGTTCCGAATATTTTTAATTAGATGTTATATATATCGCACAGAATTCAAAGAAATCTATGTTTCTTGTGGTAGGCACCATTTACAAGTAATAAATTTGTAAAATACATTCTATAGCTCTCACGTGAAGTACAGGCATAAATGCTGAACTATGTGACGAGCAAAAAGTTATTGTATTAGTAGTTGTTTGTCTTTTACCCCTCAAAAAAACAAATATAGTTTTTGTCTTTGTTACTATCAATTTCACGAGCTCAGAAATGTATTTGTGTGTGAAATGACATATTTTTATCTTTGATTAATTTTTTGATGAAGTAGAGCTAATTGTTAAAATATGATCCTAATTTTTAATTAATATTTTTCATGAAGTATGTTGTCAATTTATCAAATACTTCTATCGCTCAAAATAAAATATATATAATTTTTTTTCATTTATAAATATTATCCTGTAATATATTACTTTCAATATATTGTATTAAATTTATTTACTTATTCTATTACATAATAAATTTATTTATCCATTCACAATATAATTAATTATTATTAATACTCCCTTATAGATGAGATATTTTCTCCACTTACAATATATCACTTTTATTAAAACTAGTAAGTGACCCGTTGAAATTCGACGGGGTCTATTAAAATATAAATTTATGAAATTATTAATGTATTTTTTGTTTCATGAATTTTTTTTACAAAAATAGAAAATTTAATAAAATTGTTTTAAAGTAAAAAAATTATACTCCCTAATTTAAATGTCTTATAAAATTTATACGTAAGCATAATTTTGATCAAAAAAATATTAAAAGTGAAATTAGAACAATTATTTGAAACGTATCTATATTAGATGTCTGCAGTTGGAACAAATAATTAAAAATAAGAAAAAAAATAGATTAAATAATATCATTAATGACTTAAACTTTAAAAGTTTGAATAAATTATTAAATTTGCAATTACCTCATAATATATCGAAAATTTCATCATACACCACGTTAGTTGTTGTCCATAACCACGTAGAATGTCTGCGTATGACTTCTTTTTTTAGTGACTTTTGAGATTACCACGTAGAATTGTCCATAACTAAAAATATGTTTCAGAGGGTATAATCCTACATTTGAAAGAGTTTGTCCATGACTTTTATTTATTGTTGACATAGCAAAACAAACACTCATAGGAATTGCATTCTCTAGAACCGAATTGGGAATTTAGTGAAATGCGATGAAATCGTAATCATTCTAGCTATAGAAAACTTCTTGCGCGCATTTTTTCCTGAAATGAGTTTGCCTTCACTTAGGCGTTCCCCAAGTTGAGTTACTATCAGTCTCGTGCCATTGTAAAGTTCATTAGATTGATCATATATTTTAGAAGCGCGATTATGCATTCCTCTTTCAATTTAATCTCATGATTGGACAATCCTGAACACTTGACTGTGTCGAGATATTCAACCGAGAAACCTGTTCATCGAGGTCAATTTGTCCATCTTCTTTGCAAATATTGTCTGAACTTAGATAAACTCTTTCTTAATTTGGTAGATATTAGAGACATGACGTAATCATTTATCGTATCAATCATCTCATTAGTTAGTGGGGGCAAAGTCATATATATTAAAGTAAATCATGTACGTTTTAAATTGAAATTGTAAAATTTGATGTCATAAAGTATAATATTACAATAATCATTACAACCTCAAATTACAAATAATGTATTTTCTATTTTTCGTGTACGGATATAAATAAAATTTTATTGATCAGTGGAAAATTAGTATAATGATTTTAGATATTCAATAGTTTTTAGATATATAATGATTTTTAGATATTTAAGAGTTTTTGGATATGAAAATTGATTAAAAAATTTTAAAAAATAAGAATGAATGAGAATTGAGGAAAATTAGAATGGAGTGATTATAAGACGCCACGTAGGATAGAATTTATTTTGTTGGAATATTTATATAATGATTTTTTAAATATTTAATTTTTAAATATATCATGACTTTTAGATTTTTAATGGTTTTTAGATATATAATGATTTTTAGATATTTAATAGTTTTTGGATATAAAAATTGATTAAAATTTGAAAAAAAATAAGAATGAATGAGAATTGAGGAAAATTAGAATGAAGTGATTGCTTTAATATATATATATATATATATATAGGGAGAGGTTCAAATAAGAACCACTAATAAAATAAGAACAGAGAACCATTTTAAGCCATTCGATCATCAAGATCTACGGTGGATGCATCATCTTGGTGGATGGATGCAGATGCTGGGTTCGAATCCTGAAGGGAGCAAAAAAATTATTTTTTTTGGATGCATTAAATTTAATAGCGGATGCATTAATTTGTATAACAGATGCAATAATTTTATTGGTTCTTATGTTCTCACGATAATTGTGGTTCTCACTATAACCGCACCCTATATATATATATATATATATATATATATATATATATATATATATATATAGATTCTTGTTGTTCGGTTCTAAAACTATTTTTTAGACATGAAGGAATATTAACAAATTATATACCGACGATGCTCTAGGGATGGTTCCGTTTTAATTAGTTATTTGAATAATTATAGTGATTTCTCCTTTTAAATAATTAGTAATTTTATGGACTGGAAATTAATTACGAATAAATAAATGCGACCCATTCAAGCTCCCTACTTCAAAATTATAATAAATGTAGAATTTAAGTTTGTAGGATTGTTCTACATACTATATTTTAATAATTCCATTTGCTCGGGGTCAGGGTAAATGACAAACGAATATTAAAGAACTTCTATATATATAAATTATTCGATTAAATAAGAAATTGATAATTATTTTAATTAACAGTCAAAGGTAATTATCAGCGGGAAGAAGGACAACATGGTCTAAAGAATGGAGTAAAGTCGCTTTTAAATTCCATCTCTCAACAGATATATATATATATATATATATATATATATATATATATATATATATATATATATATATATATATATAATATTCCATTGGGATTACTACTTTTTGTGAAATCATGAGACTAATCAATAAGACAATATATAGTGTCGAATTAAGATACGTAATACATAGTGTTGAATAACGATATTCAAAAAATTAGTAAAATTTTTGCTATCTCCACGATTCGAATTTAGCTATATAAAATTTCCCCCCTCCAAATAAATATAGTCATAGAATACATTAAATCAACATTTATAAATCAATCTAAGATCTCAACACATATAGTGGATCTCATTACAACGCTCCCCTAATAATATAGTGTGTGTATATATATATATCCTATTTTTTTTATCATTTTCGAAATTTAAATAAACGAGTCACATGATTGGTCTAAAATATGTTGTTTTTTACAATTATTACTTCATCATGAATTCATCTTTGTTTAGTCAGTCTATGGATAGAATGGCCAGTGGAGGGTACTGGACATAATAAATTTATTTATTTATGGATGCAACTAAATATTTCATTCGTTCATAAAAAATATATCGTAGCTTAATAATATGAGTTTTAATAATATATATTTTGAGTGAAAAAAGAATCAATTCTTTTTATAAATATTAATTATATATGAATAAGTTTTTAAATATAAAGAGAAGTGTATAAAAATAAAACACTATATATAATTTTTATGGATAAACAAAAATGATAAAAATATCATAGTTTTTGCAGAAAGAAGAATATTTAATAATATATTTGTAATACGAGGTCAGCTATATATATATATATATATATATATATATATATGAAGTGGCAAACGACTAATATTTTCATTTCTTGATTGGGGAGGAAAAGGATCGTGGTTGCGACTTACTCCACCACGCAACAAACCATCAATTTTCATTGCATTTGCAAATAAAAAAACAATAAATCACAAAACAAAACCAAAACAGAAATCACACACTTATCCTGATCGATCCTATAAAGTCAATCCAATCTTTTGATGTATATGATATTAACAAAAGAATGTACGTATATATCTAAAATCCTTTAATTTATTTGGACCCAAATACCCTCGCTAGGAATATTGTGATGAACCACAAACAAAAGATAGTATCCGGGTGGTGCAAGATTGGGCGAACCCGGTGTGACGACCCGAATTTGATTCGAACTGGCGTTTAGCGTTACGTTCCCTCCACCTAGCACCAACATCCTCTGATTCATCGAAAACGAGTGAGTTGCGAATGAGGGTGCCACCATTGTAACTATAACCGAATCCCCATCAACTTGACCCGAGCCCACGCTGAAACCTACTACCAGTTGTTGCGCGTACCCAATTTTGAACTGTGAGGCCGGAGAAATAATCTGCGGCCGCGTGCGAGCAAACGATGAGTTCAAGTAAGGAGGAGAGAATGCTTCTAAAGTTAAATCGGTTGGGAATTCAACTCCCGTGAAATTGTAGAATATATGAGGATTACTGCCGCCCACCAGGATCCGCCCATCACGTAGTAATATTGCGGTCGAGTGGTACAATCTGGGAGTGGCGCTCCAGCTCTGGATCTCGAATCTCGACCCGACCGGATTGTCGGGTCGGTAGATAACCGGCGCGAGAACCGGGTCCCTACCCAACTCCCATCCGGCCGTGCCCGAACCAGCCCCGTTGATGATCAAGACATCACCATTGGGTAACAAAACCATATCCCCCATGACCCGCGGACCGGGCATGGTCTCCATGGCCCACTGGGGGTTCGGGTCATTGATTCGAATCCTACCGCATGTGTCCAGCGCCGCCACGAAGTTTCCATTATTACCGCTGAGAAATGCTCCTTTAGGGGCACCCCCGCACACCAAAACTTGAGCTGCGGAGCTGCTCTTCAATGGCAGCAAAACTGCAGAACCGGAGCTGGGATAGCTTCTCGGATCCCCGCCGGGGATGGTCGGGTAAGTCTTCACCACCACGCCTTTGGCGTAATCGAGCAAAACAGCTCGATTGTTGGCGAAAATGAAGAGATTTCCATCCACATTCAAGAAAACGAAGGGGTAGAGGTTATTCTCAACCCTAGGATCATTCGTCTCAACAAGAAACGGCAGGTTGCGCGGCCTCTCGGCTTCGGATCTCCTCGGGTAGAACTCGTAGCTGAACTGGCGGCGGCCGCCGACGATGATGACCCGGCCGTCGGGGAGGATGTGGTTGGTGGCGTACCAGCGGCGCAGCGCGAGGGCGGGGTTGATCTCCTGCCAGTCGCAGGAGGCGTCAGCGGCAGCGCAGGGCTTGTAGAGTCGGGAGGCGCGATCGCCGTCGTTGTAGCCGCCGGTCTGGAGGACGGTGCCGTTGGGGAGGACGGCGGCGGAGGAGCACCAGGTGTCGGTGAGCACGGTGAGGGGGCGGACGGAGTTGGATGCCGGGTGGTACTCGACGGAGTGGGCGGTGCAGTCGACGGGGAGGGCGGTGTCGTTGGGGTCGCGGCGGCACCTGCCCGCGGGGAGGGAGATGTTGGAGGCGCCGAAGTCGGTGCGGTCGAAGATGAGGACGCGGTCGGTGAAGAGGAGCTGCATGTGCATGGCGGATACGCCGATGTTCGGGTGGAGGAGGCCCCACTCGCCATTGGCGGCGCGTGGGAGCAGGAGGAGGACGAGCAGGATTAGTGGTGGGGGCATGTTTGGATTGGAAGGAGATGGGCCGGAGGTGGTGGTGATGGCATGGGGTTTATATTGTACAATTCTAGAGATCACCACACGCAAGCTACCGGCGCGTGGGATTAATTTTCCAATTTCTTTAACCCACGGCAGTCGGCGTGGTTGATACAAAATGAACGCCAGATGTGAATCGTAATCTAAAAAACTATAAAATCGTGAATTTTGATTTTGTTTTTATTTAATAATTCATTTTTAATAGATTCTTTATTATGTTTCAATTTTTATTAAAAAATAATATAAAATGATCAAAATTAATTCTGGTTTTTATAACCTGTACTAAAAACTTCAATCCTTAATCAAGTCTTAAATTTATGAGTAGCTTATTATATCTTTCATGTCCTGAACTGAAAAATAACTATCCTTTTGGGTCTAAACCAATAAAACTTATATGGAATTAAAGATAATAGAAAATTTATAAACTATTTAAACTTAACTAAAGATAATGTACTAAATAACGTAGTATTAAGATTTTAGCGTAGTTCATGTAGATGTATAGGGTTGGAATGGACAATTAATGGTTTAAAATAAATAACTAGTCTAGCGTCCTTGGCCAACTTAATGTTATGCTTTTCTAAAAATAATCCTTCTTAATATTAATAAAAGATAAAATCTTGAACTAGCTAGACAGAGGAAATTCATTTTTCTATTTATCGTCATTTTCATTTTTTTTCAGCTTTTAATTTATAATTATCTATAGCATATATAGACTTTCATTCTTAATCATGCATTGGTCTTTTTAATTTGTCTAATGGCGTGGAGGTATAATGGTTACATTTTTTATTTGAATTGGGAGATGGGGGAAAATGAATTCAAGGCCTCTTTATTAATATATCGAATTTTTATTCGAATGGATGCATCATGGCACACTTATTTAAAATAATGTGTTTTTTTAGTAGATTTGACATAATTACTTTTACTAATTTTGAAACCCCTCTCTCTCAATCAAATTGTTGGACTAACATTAAATTATGGGAGAAAACCCATCAAATGAACCGTCAGGTATGGCTTTCCAGAAAAATATTAGTAATCAAAATCAATTAATATTTTTTAGGCCCTCAATTAATGATTAATTAATTTTTCTATAGAGTGTTCATAAAAGGGAGTCAAGAATCAACGATGAAAAGTAACATAAAATTAATCAATTGACTCTCTCTATTACAAAAAATATATGTTCTCAAATGTTTGATATAAGTATATAACTAAGGCACGTTATCAAAGGCATACATATGTCAATTAACACTACAAAAAAACGCGTGTTTACCGGCGTAAACTACCGGCGGTGCTATTGCCGTCGGTACACAACGGCGGCACGGCGGCGGCATTTCAGGCGACCCGAACCTTCGAAATTACCGGCCAGTTACCGACGGCAAACCCGCCGACGTTAACTAGCGACGGCGACGCCGCCGTTAAGTTTTGAATATTCAATAAAACATTATTTTAACACAATTACCGACGGCGTTGTTGCCGTCGCTAGATAGCGGCGGCACTTGCCCTCGGTAATGTCTAATATTAGGGCACGCGTAACCTCCTTTTTTCAGTTCTGCGCAAAACAGATCCCCCCCACCCCCCGCCGCTTCTGCTGCTGCCTGCTGCTGCCACCAGCCGACCGCCGCCGCCGAACCCCGCCGCCGACCGCCGCCGTGCCCAGCCGCCCGGTAACTCTCTTTCTCTCTCTCTCTCTCTAGATATCATTTAATTTTAATTATATATATATATATATATATAATTTTTAAATTTAATTTGACTTATATTCTTTATTTTAGTTCGACGATTTCGTTTCGCCGCTTTCTTCACGACACCCGCCGGAAACCACCACCGTACGTACGCTTCTCTTGTTTAATTATTTATTTATGAATTTTTTTATGTATTTATATGTTAATTAAATAGATTTATTTGTTATATATAGTTAATAATTAATTTATAATTAGCTTTGTTTATAAATAAATTATATGAAGCATGAATAATTTTAAATTATATCAAGCATGATTAATTTTAAATTATATATATTAATCAATTAGTATATGTTGTTAGTTTAATTTTAAATTATGAAGCATGATTAATTTTAAATTATATTTTAAGTTGTTAATTTGTTAGAATAATTTATATATGTTGGATAATTTTGTTAAATTAAATGTTATGTGCTATGTGTTTATGAAATGTTATATTATTATATATATATATATATTGTGGGATAGATTTAATCAATTTCTTAAGGATCTTCTCCCTTTGGGATAGAAATTGATATAATCTTAAGGATCTTCTCCCTACAAATGATTGTTTTTAATTTAATTACCATGATTTTTATTGCTTTTATTTGTATTGTATTATTGCTTCGACATTGGGGGGTCGGGTAGACCTAGTATAGGCTTAGTAAATTAGGACCACTATGGTCACTATAGTTGCTGGTAGAGTCGAGCACTTGGTAGTTAGGATAGTGGGGTTATGCTGTCGAAATTTTGTTAGATTTCAAGTAATTTATTATGTTTTATTTGTTTTTTTCAATTAGAATTTGCAAGAATGAGTGATAATCGTACGTGGATGTACGCGAGATACAATGATCGTACCGCATTTGAAACGGGGCTTGAGTTTTTCCTTGAGTGGGCGTTCAATCAAACGGCGTACACAGATGGACAAGGTAACATTAGGTGCCCGTGTAAGAAGTGCAAGAATCAAGCGTATTTAGATGTACCTACGGTCAGAGAACATGTTAGTAGGCGTGGATTTGTCCTGAATTACAAAGTTTGGGTTTGTCACGGGGAAGCACCGCTGTCTATGCCGAGAGAACATGCTATAATGAATGAGGATGATGGATTATACAATAACTACGAAAGGATGGTGCATGACCATGCTGGACCTAGTAATTATCAAGATCCTCCAAATCTGGAGCAGCCGCCCAATAATGACGCTCAACAGATTTATAACATGTTGGATGCAGCGGATACTCCATTGTACGCAGGATGTGACACGTACTCACAATTAAGTTGGATGACTCAATTCATGAGCATAAAGACTGAAAGCCACATGTCAGAGAGGACTTACAATCAGATGTCTTCGATGATGAAAGCTGCTTTACCAGAGGGTAACAACTGTCCAGAAGACTTCTATAGTACGAAAAGAAATCTACGTGGTTTGGGTTTGCCAGTAGAGAAGATCGATTGCTGTGTTAATAACTGCATGTTGTATTGGGGGGAAACTAGTGAGCTACATAGTTGTATGTTCTGTGACCAATCACGATATAAGGACAGCTTGCGTGCATCTGGGAGTCGCAGAAAGAAACAAGTGCCCGCTAAACAGATGCACTATTTTCCCTTGACGCCCCGATTGCAGAGATTGTTTGCATCTCCTGCAACTGCTGAACATATGCGGTGGCATGCGACCTCCACAGACGATGGGATAATGCGCCACCCGGCCGACTCTCCGGCATGGAAACATTTGAATTCAGTCTTTCCTGGATTCGCCGATGAGATCAGAAATGTGAGATTGGGCCTCTCTACAGATGGTTTTGCCCCATTTGCACAATCAGGGCGTCAATATTCTTCTTGGCCAGTTATTGTCACGCCGTATAACCTGCCTCCGTGGTTGTGCATGAAAGAACAATTCATGTTCCTCACAGTCCTCGTGCCTGGCCCATCAAACCCAAAGATGAAGTTGGACGTATTCTTACAGCCATTGATACACGAGTTAAAATCTCTGTGGGAGGTTGGTGTGAACACTTACGACATATCGTTGAAGCAAAATTTCCAGATGCGAGCAGCTCTGATATGGACTATCAGTGATTTTCCAGCGTACGCTATGTTGTCTGGGTGGGGTACAGCTGGGAAATTGGCATGTCCACATTGCATGGAGAATACAGAAGCATTCACTTTGCCGATGAGTGGAAAACAATCGTGGTTTGATAATCATCGGAAGTTCTTACCTCCTAACCATGTGTTTAGGAGAAACAAAACTTCATTCTTGAGGAATAAGACATGCAATGTTGGTCCACCAGAACAAAGATCAGGAATACAAATCTTGAATCAAATCGAGGGGTTAGGCTTCGTGAAGGTTACCGAAGACTTCGATGGCAGGAACGCTCAACCTTCTCTTCGTTTTACTTTGAAGATCAAATATCTACAAAGTGGACAACTTTGCCTCGCAATATTGAGATGCCCGTTGCTGAAAATGATGATCCTCTTTGTCTCGCCATATTCAAACCTATTGGGCGTTCACTTGGCCGAGGGACGAAGAGATACATGGATGAGCGCGAATGGCATGCTGCACACATGTATATTTTGAGCAATTGTGCAGAGGTTGCAGAGACATATAGCAAGTGAGTATTCTCGTTCAATTTACGTATAAGAAGTGTTCATCATATATAGGTGTTAACATATTTATTTGATTCTTTGTATCCAAGGATCTTCAAGGAGGAAAAACGATATGCAAATCCTTACATGACTGATGCAGAGTTTGAAGTCGCGTTTCACAACGAGTTTATTCTGTGGTTTAACCATTACGTAAGAGACGATAAATTTATGTTAAATATACATTTACTTACTCTAAAATTGGCTAGCAAACTTAAATGATATTTGTGTGAAACAGGTTTGTCGTCCTTGTAACGACGAGTTGAACCCTTATATTAGATCGCTTGCAGCTGGACCATTAAGGGAGATTGAAACATACTCCGGCTATTTCGTGAATGGCTACAGGTTTCACACAACTGATCATGATAGAGAGAGTGCGACTGTGAACAGTGGCGTTTGCATAAAAGGTTCGGTCTATGGTAGTGATAGAGATGTGCTAGACTTTTATGGGCGTCTGCAAGAGGTTTGCGTGCTGGAGTATCCGGGGTATCCAATTAAGCAGACAGTCTTGTTCAACTGTGAATGGTATGACTTGTCGGCTCAGGGAACTTCTATTGATACAGACTTCAAGTTAGTTTCACTGAACCACACACGAAGATATAAGAAGTATGATCCCTTTGTTTTGGCGAGTCAAGTAGTTCAAGTGTTTTACTGTCCCTATCCCAGTACGAACCAATCAAAGAAAAATTGGTGGTCAGCATGCAAAGTCAACGCAAGATCTAAGGTTGAAGTGTCTACTGCAGCATCTACATCAACATTAGATCAACCATTTCAAGAAGAAGTGGTTACTATTATGCCTACTCACACAAGTGTAGGCATTGAACAACCACTTCTCCTTCATCCCCTCGGTGGAGTCGTTGAGATTGAAGATGACGATGAAGCAGAAGACGATGATTCCCCGTTGACATCTAACGATAGTGATGATGATAGTAGTGATGCTTATGAATAAATGTAAATGCACATTTTGGTTGAATTTGATTGCAAATTTGTTATGTTTATGTTTATGTTTGTTAGTTACTGTTAATGTTACGTTTCGTGAAAGCGTTTGTTAATTTAATTGTATGCAACAGGCATCATGTCTACCTCTCGAGGTTTGTTGGGATTTGGGAGGCGATATGGCGTTAATGCGCCAGAAGCTACAGCAGATACATCTGATGGGTCTGGGACGCATATTTCTGGGACTCCCGAGACTCCCCAGGCTTCTAGTAGTTCACGGGCTAGAAGGCCTAGGGGCCCTACAGCTGCCGCTATCAGAGAGAGAGAGGTTAAGGCACCTGATGGGAGGACGGTATTTCAGAGGCATCCTGAGACTGGGTAAGTACATTAGTTAAAATTATTGTTTCTCGTACACCATGATTAAGTTAATCAATTACTTGTACACAGTGTTTTGTTGGAGCCCACTGGCCTGTCCAAAGCTTGCACGTGCACATTTAAGATGTTTGAAAACCCAGGCGGGTACACATGGAAGTTGACGCCCCCGGCGATGAAGGATAAATTTTTTGATGAATTACAGGTACAATTAAATTTATAATACATATAAATATATCATATTAAATTGTTAAAATGTTTGATATTAAATTAATTATCTTTCTTTCAACAGAAAGAGTTTACGTGGCAGCCCGATGATGAGCATGACGTGAGGATCATGTGGGAGACAAAAGCCCGCAAAAGGTACTCCGACATGATGAGCGACTACAAGACAACTCTCAAGCAGTGTATCAGCCAAGGGAGAGAGATGTCTAGGCCTGCCTGGATGACTCCCGATTTCTGGACTGGACTCCGGGATTACTGGCATCAGCCCGAGGTTGAGGCTGTTTCAACTCGAGCTCGTGCCAACCGGATGTCCGAGCCCGATGGGGAGGGTACAGGGATCAGTAGGCACGTGGGCGGGTCCCAGTCGACTCGTATCCTGCAGCAGTATATGGTATGTAATTAACAAATAATTAAGTATATAAATTAAATTAATATATTGACTAATATAACTTATTTATCTTATATAAATGCATATACAGAGCTTGGATCCTGGTACTCCCCAGGATGCACCGAACTATGCCACCTTCCTCCGCCTCCACACGTACGCCGACGGAAGTTATACGTCGGAGAGAGATGCTAGAATTGACGTAAGTGTTTAAGTTTATTCAAATATTTAGTGAATGTATTTATTTTCTAACAATTATGCATTGTTATGTATGTATTAGGCCGAGGTTCATCGACTGGCCGCTGCCACAGGACGACAGGAGCGGCTAGACGAGGTGTATTTGGAGGTGGTGCAAATTGATAGGTCACGGATCTACGGCGTCGGGAGTGCCGGGCAGAGTCAGGCTAGTAGGGGGTCTATCCGCAGCACGGGCACTTCTGCGGTGTCTCAGCAGCTTTATGAGACACGGATCTCCACGCTGGAGGAGCGATTGGCGGCAGAGCAAGCACAACGCCAACAGATAGAGGAGCGCATGGCGGCAGAGCAAGCAGAACGCCAACAGATGCAGGACCGCGTGGCTCAATTGGAGGCGTTTATGATGATGTATAAGGCTCCGCCACCTCCACACCCTGATGCCGATGATGATGATGATGATGATGCTTAGACTTATGTTTATGTTTTCAAACAAAATTACATTTGCACTTTCTTTTCAAATTTATGTTTTATTGAACTATATATTTCAAGTGCTTTAATTATTAAAACTATAAATGTTTTATATATTTATGGCAATGATGATGATGATTGCATTTAACATAAACAAATAAATTCAAATCACATTATAATAACCAAATTAAAACACTTTTGGTGTATTAATGTTAAAAAAAAAAAAAAATTAATTAATTAATTAATTAATTAATTAATTAATTATTAAATATTAATTAAATATTTTACCGACGATAAAAATAAGGACCGAAACGAACTCGCTCACTAATTAACAACATATTTAAGGTATTATCTCCACATATTCAAAAATTATAATTATATGAGTGAGTATATAGCATTTAAATGAATTAATAGATGTAGATATATCAATAATACGAGTGTTCTGTACTGGTGATCACTCGAAAAGAATTTCAAAGTTAAGCGTGCTTGACACATAGCACAAGCAAGATGGGTGACCCACTGGGAAGTCGGGTCGCCGACTGGGAAGTTCGTCTAAAGTATGCAATACCGTATAAATACGGAAATAAATTGTGGATATACAATATACAATAAAATAAATAAATAAATAAATAAATAAATAAATAAAATAAAATAAAATAAAAAAATAAAATAAAAAATATTACCGTGGGCAAAACGCCGTCGGTAGTTACCGACGGCAATTTCCCCTCGGTAAATACCCGGCCATCCTCCGGCGTGAACCACCGGCCGGCGGTTGATTTTTACCGACGGCGATTCGCCGCCGCTAGTTAGCGGCGGTAATCGCCGTCGGTAGTTTTCCGGCAAGGTCAGCCGGACTCCGGTGGCTCTCTACCGACGGCAAGATAGCCCTCGGTAACTAGCGGCGGTGTCTGCCGCCGCTATTTCTCCGGCTAGGCTCCGCCGTTTAACGGCGACAATTCCGGCGGCAGCGCCGCCGTTAACTGCCGACGGCGGATGTTCGCCGCCGTTATTGTCGTTGCCGACGAACCGTTTAGCGGCGGGAGATTGCCGCCGTTATCGCCGCCGGTAACACTATTTACCGGCGGCCGTCTTTTTTTACCGACGGCATTTAGCCGTCGGTAATCAGCGCTTTTTTTGTAGTGTAATGGTGCCAGGTATATTTCTAAGGGTGCCCACTAAAAGATAATCTAAAACACAATATATAGGACTTCAAAAATAAAATTAGAAGTTAATACCACTCTTTTTATAGAAGTACAATATTATTTTAATTTCATCACTACAATCCAAAATAAAAACATGGAGATGATCTAATCGATCCCACTTCAATAGGGATACGACGATGTAAATAAAGCACCCTATAACTACTCGACGGATCATGGGTTGGGCTTTTGGGCCTTTACCCCGATTCGGATAATTTAGTGGACTTCATATTGGATCTGGCCCATTTAAATATAATACAGGACTCGTATGTATAATAGATTGTGTGTTCTGTTTACTGTTTTAGGGGATCGTATAGGGTAATTCTATTCCTAGCATCCATTTTGCTCTCTATATCCCCTTATTTAATAAAATATTAATAATATTTATATATAGACTATTTTACCCTCAATCGCCATTCTTTTTCTTTCTTGACGTGAGTTTAACACCATTGATCGTATAGGGTAATTCTATTCCTAGCATAATGTGGAGGGGCATTGGAGTAGTCTTTGGAAGCTTACTGTTCCGCCTAAAGTTAAGAGCTTCCTTTGGCGTGCGGCTAGGGAAAATCTCCCCTCAAAGGCGAGACTCTTGTCGAAGGGTGTGACGGTTGATAGTGATTGTCCTATTTGTTTGTTTGGGTATGAAAATCTGTGGCACTTCTTTCTGTTCTGCCCGTTTGCGGAGGACTGCTGGAGAATCAGTCGGCTGAGCAGAGAGTTAAATCCCCTAATCTCTGCTAGTGAATCCTTTGTGCAGTTTTTGTTTCATATTGTTGAGCACCCAGATTCCTCTTTCAAAACTAGAGTTTGTATGTTACTCTGGCAAATCTGGAATGATAGAAATTGTAAGGTCTGGAACAATAAGTCTCCTGTCCTGGCGGCTTCGGTTATGGCAGCAGCCTCGACGTGGGCCGAGTGGAGTTCGGTGCGAGCTTCTGCAGCTCGTTCGAGTCCCCAGCAGATCGCTACGGCTGTCTGTCTTGGCTGGCATCCCCTTCCTCCTGGTGTTATTCAGTGCAATGTTGATGCCGCCTTTCTTGATGAGGAAAAGATGATGTGTTTAGGAATGGTTGTCAGGAATCACCATGGGGAGTTTGTCGTGGGACGGTCCATCATCTTACCAGGATGCTGGAGTGTGGAGGAGGGGGAGCTTATCGGCATCAAGGAAGCTTTGTCGTGGATCAAGGAGTTGGGTTTTCTCAAGGGTGTGTTGGAGTCGGATTGCAAACGGGCTTGTGATGCGATTGGTTCGGCAGAGAGGAATATTTCTGAATTGGGCGTCTAGGCCTCTTTGTGTCGAGCTGAGCTCGCTTTGCTTCTGGATCTTAGTCTTTGTTTTGTCAAGCGTGAGTATAACGCGATCGCTCATTGTATAGCGAAAGTTGCGAGAGATTTTACTTCACATCATGTTTGGACTGAACCCCCGGTCTTTGTGGCGGGTCTTTTCCATATCCCATGTTCTTGTGAGCAATAAAAGATCTATCTTTTTTCCTAAAAGAAAAAAGATATATATATATATATATATATATATATATACAAATTGTGAAAAATAAAATTTTGCTACCTTTGGGATTCGAACTCAGGACCACAAATTCATCCAACAGGGTTACAAATCAATAAGAATCATTTTCAGCCCTTAGATCATCAAGATCTACGGTTGATTTATCATCCAGTTGGATGAATTCATGGTCCTGAGTTCGAATCCCAAAGGTAGCAAAATATTATTTTTCGCAATTCATACTTGTATACAACGAATTTATACGTGTTCTACATAAAATTCATATATTTTTTCTAATTCTTATTTCTTATTTTAAGAGGTTCTCTCACGGTAGGCCTCCCCTATATATATATATGAACCCTATATATATTCAAGAAAGGACCAATAAATAAAATAAGAACGAAGAACCATTTTCAGTCATTCGATCATCAAGATCTACGGTGGATGCATCATCTTGTTGGATGAATATAGATCCTGGATTCGAATTCTGAAGGGAGCAATTTTTTATTTTTTTCGAGTGCATTAATTTTAACACCTATATATATATATATATATATATAGAGAGAGAGAGAGAGAGAGAGAGAGAGACACGGGGGAGGGGGGAGGAAAGAGGGGATAAGGAGGAGAGTTAGGCTAAAAACAGTTTAATCTAAATGGTTGCGATTTAATCTTAGAGAAATCATATCTAAATGTATGTATGAATTCATTGTGTAAATGTCTGAACTTCGAAAAAAAAATCGCTACCTATGAGATTCGAACTCAGGACCATGAATTTATCCAATAAAGTGATGAATCTACTATAGATCTTGATGATCTAAGGGTAAACAATGATTCATATTTTATATTTTAAGATATTTTTTTTATTTTGGTTATATATATTAATTTATAAATATGGCACATACCACTCAACTGCTACACATAAAATGTTTTAAAAATCTACGATAATAAATAAAATTATATTCATAGCAGGTAAGCATAAGCGCAGATGTGCCCAAAAAAATCGAAACCGTTAAACGTCTCGAAATCAAAACCGCGATCAACGGTTTTGAACCGTAATTGTAATCGTGTCCGAACTGTCCGATTTTGGTTTTAGTTTTGTCAAACCAGCGGTTCACGGTTTTGAATCCTAACCGTTAATTTATTTATTATTATTATTATTAATAATTTTTTAAGCTCAAGTCTTATTTTATATTTTTTTCAAAAGAAATTGTATTTTTTTTCCATTGGTTGCTAAAATTGTAATTTTCCATCTTTAAGTTGTAACTTTGTAATACTCCTTCCGTCTCACAAATCTTGACACGTTTGGTTTCGGCACGGGAATTAAGGAGTTGTAGATTAGTGTTTTAAGTGTGTACGTAATAAAATATAAAAATGATAAAGTAGGATAGAGAAGATAATAAAGTGATAAAATAGGAGATAGAATGTGATAAAGTAGGAAAGAAAATGTAGTAATTGTTAGTACTACATTTAGAAACGTGTTAAGATTAGTGGGACGGTTCAAAAATGAATACGTGTCAAGATTCGTGGGACGGAGAGAGTACAATTTGTAATAAAATCAACGTAAATTTGTACTTAATACATTGTTTCTTTTATTTTGATATGTGCTTCATATATTTCTACTCAACAACACATAAAATAATAATAATAAAATAAAATAAATCAATTCGGACGGTTCAAAATTGAAACTGGAACCTGGAACCTTCAGTTCAAGGTTCGAATCGAAATCGTATCGTCTCTTACACGGTCCAGTTCCGATTCTATAATTTGAAACGGTCGAATCGCGATTTCGATCCAATTCAATTTGGAACCGAAACCGTGAATACTAGTGCATAGACTCATCATAGCACATACGCCTAATTATTATTTTTAATTTCTTTTCCACAGAAAAATTTAATTCTGATGGGCTTGCAATGGGGACCAAGACCCCAATTACCTCATACTCCCTCCGTCCCATTAATAGTATCTCATTTCTTTTGGGCACGAAAATTAGTGTAGAAAGTAGATAAAGTAGGTTAATGGAAATTATTTAAATATTAGGTATAAAGAGATGATATTGTCATAAAGGAAATGAGACACTACTAATGAGACAACTTAAAAGAAAAGTGAGACACTACTAATGGAATGGAGAGAGTATATGCTCAAAGTGGCCCAAAATTTGATTATATTCTTTGAATCAGCAAAGTAGAACTGAATATTGTAAAAATAGAATGTCGTGTATGTGGTAAAAAGTATATAGAAGATATTCTACATGCACTACATTATTCAGTGGGATCCAATTCTTGAGATGTCATATATTGAGATCATAATACAAAGAGGGCCACTAAATTATCTAGCATGTATATAATGTATTAACACAAAACAATATATTTTTCGAAAAACACATTTAAAGGTCTCTATATTTTTCTTCTTTTTTTTTTACTAGATTCTTCTATATTTTTTTCAGTATACCTTTATACTATTATTATTGATTTCATTAGTTCCTTATTTAACGAAACTGATAAGTACATTAACTTTTTCGTTATCTATGAATATATTATGTTGAAGACAGTAGAAATAAAAAAGAAAATTTAATGTAAAATACACAAAGTTGAAACGAATTATAGTTTTACACTCAATCTTTGAAATTTGAAATAAAAATACATTAAATTTTAAATTTTTTATTTTCGTCCCAATTTAAAATTCCCCTTAAGTTTAGAAAAAAAAATTGCTACTATAACCTAACACAAGACTCATAACTCGTACACATAATGCATTTAATGAACTCCGCAATTCAACAATTTATGAAAATAAAACTTTGTCTCGCAATCAAACATTAATCTACAACAAAAAAAAAATTGTATTACACACAACCTTTGAAATTTACAATAAAATATACTCTCTCTATCCCATGAGTAATGTCCTAGTTTGTTTCGAGAATTTGTGTGGGTATAATTAAAGAGTAAAAAGAAAAATAAAAAGTGGTGGAGCCCACTTTTATTTTGTGAGAGAAATATAATTAAAGTGAAGATGATTACTCAAAAATAAAACAAGCCATGATTAATTAGACAACTAAAAAAATATGTTAAGATTAATGGAATAGAAGAAGTACTACTTTAGCGAAAAACAATTAGATTTCACTCTACTTAGTCAACTCTAGAACGAACACTACTTATATAGGATAATCTCAAAACTAGCCTTAGCCCCTTTTCATATGATTAAAACGGTAGATTGCGAGTTAAAATTGCTTATAACTCCAAAAGGCATTAAAGATCACAAAACATCCTCACTCAAACTCTCAAGCTCATGGTTTATGGAGATGGCATGCCTCAAGCTCATGTTCAAATGTTCAAGTGTAGACTCATCTCTTTCGAGTTCAAATCAACACAATAAAAATGTACAAAATGTTGTTCAATCAATCATTCTATTGTGGTATCGCCTCATCTTTAATTCACCTTTTTCCAAAGTTGGTGCTTGACCTCGCCGAAGAAGACGACCACTCTTTAGCAGCCGTTTCCAAACTATTATAGCTTCACTATGATATTTCTACTCCCATTAGTGACAACAACTTAATTTAACACCCACACCCACACCCACACCCACACATACACACACACACACACACACATATATATATATATATATAAATGTATGTATATATATATGTATATACCTTTTCAACTATATACTCCTCCGTCCATAAAGATTGTGTTATTTTCGTCCGTCCATAAAGATTGTGTACTGTTTCTCTTTTTTGGAGATCCCTTTTATACTTTAATCCTTATTCACACTCAATATTTACAAAATACCACCACTCTTTACTTTAATTATAATTTGGTGGGCCTAATACTACCATTTTACCACTATTATCACATCTTCCAACTATTTTATTAAAACTCGTGTCCTTCACTTCACCACACATTCTTTGTGGACGAAGGGAGTATTATTTATAGTGATATTTTATTATATATATTAAAATGATATAATAAAAATTCATAAAATATATTTTATATTTTAGATTTATAATTATATTTAAAAAAGTACATCGTATACTTAAAATTTAGAAAAAAGATAGCTCCAGTTTTTTTGTAAACTTATAAACAATATACGACTTTATATAGAAAAATATTACTAGGAATTTTGATATAATTTTTAAATGATTTAATAAATAATTGCCTATAATATTAAGCATTTAAATTTCATTTAAGTTACATCTCTCTAAACGAATTGAGTTGTGTCAAGTTTCAAAAGACGAATGGTGTGTAAATAATGACTTAGGCCCCGTTTGGTTTTCTGTTTGGGAATAATCAGGATAAAAATTAACCAGTTAAATTAGCGTGGATTATCACGAATTATTAACATTGGGTGAGTGTTTGATATCATGGTTAATTAATCCTAAATTATGTTTGGTATCCCTAATAATAGGATGGATAAGCAAATAAAATGACAAATCTGTCCTCTTTAATTTTTTGAAATTCCATCCCTAATCCTTATCTACGTAACCCTCGCCCCATTATGAAACCCACTTCCCCATTTCATTTTTATGAACCTATTAATAATTCTTATTAAATGGCCACATCCGAGAAAAATAATACACCAAAATCAATCATATTGAAATGGGCAGATTGACAAAACAGTCAAATATTTCACATAGTCCTTTTCACATAGTCCTCAAAAAACAAGCTCGATAGAACGACATCAGTGGATACATCACATTCCATCATATAACCAACAACAAATATAAACCTAACAGCATATAGCTAATTTCAATTTATGTGCAACAATAATAACTTCCAAACAGAGCATTTGATTCAAGTATCAGTTCCCAAAATACAAAATCAATTGGACACAAATCGTTTCTAAAATGCAGTTCACGGAAGCAGCTCACAAATGATTCTAAAATGCAGTCCACACATGCCGATCAGAAATGATTCAAAAATGATTCTAAAATGCAGGTCACAAATAGTTAGAATCTTGTAATCAAAGAAAACAAAATGCAATTCTAAAATTTAGCATTAGCATATTCAGATTTGGACACAAATCGTTTCTAAAATGATTCTGAAAACTTACTGGAACTGAATCACATTTACTCCCAAATCTGCAAATCCATTTCTACAAATTCAAAGGGAATGAAATTGGGGATATGGAACTAACCTTTGTGATTGTCGGGTTTGCCAAATCGTCACTCGTTATATTTCCCTACAATTATGGTCACAAAAATAGGAGTTAAAAACATAGCAGACTTGCTTTCGAAAAAACACAGACACAAGAAAATTTAAATTTATTATTTCACCCTATAACTTATAATCCCATAATTAAAAACTTCATAATCCATAGCCCCCAAATTAAAATCTCTACAACACATAGCCCCAAATAACATGATTTTTTTCCACATAACAAAATACGTTTCAACACCATCGAGCCATGAAGAAATTCCATTAAAACTTCAAAATTTCACACTATCTGGCAAAGGTTCAGAGAAAGTAGAAACTGAGCGAGAATGGAGAGCAAATTATGCCAATTTATCAGAAAAGATACAATAAATAAAACTCAACATAATATTGAAGAGCATATCCTATTCGAGTATAGCCGATAACACTTTTGGGGATCCTATTCAACATATTAACGTCTTCCATAGTTAAAGTCTGAACACTTTCTATAAAATCCAAAACGAGACCCCCTCCTGTTTCATTAATTCATTAAACCTTTTTCAGAAATCATAATTTTTTTTAGGCATAGCAGATTGCTTTCGAAAAAACACAGACACAAGAAAATTTGTTTCTTCCTTTCGAAAAAACACAGATTGCTTTCGAAAAAAACACAGGCATACCTGTTCTGGAAGACGCCGATGATTCCCCAATGTTGTTGTTCCACCAGATCTTCAGGTTTCCGATGAGTACCTCTGCAAGCCGCTGTGTTTCTTTCACCCACGAAGCTTCAGAGACGAATGGTAATGTTGGGCGAATGGTAATGTTGGGGGCAGTGAGAAACTAGGGCAAAAAAAAATTTCCTCGAAAATAGTGATAAGGGTAGCAAAAAATCAATACAGATTGGCGAGGTAAAATTTGTCGGAGGGGGGGAGGTCGGATAATTAGGCGGGGTTAATATGGAGAAATAAGACCGGGCCTTGGTATTAACCATGGCAAATCCGCATAAGTATAACAGAATACCAAACACAGTATAGTTCTAGATTAAATTAACTTATACAGGGTATAAACCAATACCAAACGGGCCCTTAAAGTGTTGTTATGTATAACCCTTTTAGAATTTCTCCATTGATAACTTGTTTGTTATGCATGATAAAGAGTTCGAATTTAGTATCACCCAGCCCACAAGCATGACTCTTCATCGGTTGTGACTGAGTTAGGAATTAAAATCTATCAGTATGGTGTGCTACATCGAACCCAATTTTTTTCTACTTTTTCACAACCTTGAAGTGTGCCATCGAACATTGAATAATTGGATGTTGCGACAAAAACTTGAAAGTAATTTTTCAATAATCAAAATCAACAACAACGAAAGTAAACTCACGAGCACAATATATTAAAAATTCACAAGTTATAAAAGTGTAACTTGTGACTTGTGAGTTTTGAATACTTTCAGGGTATTTACTTTGGAGAATTAATCTTGATAGATAAAAATAGTAAGACGAATCCCTTGTTTACTTTGATGGATTGAAACTTTGGGATATCCCAATGTCCTTGAAGCTAATTTTACTTGATAAGTTCTTATCCCATAAAAAAGGTGAGTTTGGAGAAATTATACTTTTAGGCCGCGTTTGATAGAGCAGTTATGGGCAAATTAGATAGGTAACATGGTTTATCCGTTCGTTTGATAGCATAAATACATAATAAGTCAGGCCCGAGTTTAGGGCAAGGGTCGCACTAAATTCACGGTTCCACCTTGATTCTAGATCCGCCGCTCACCCCCCGTTCTGTAATCAAGATTGCTACAGTAACCTTGATTAGATTTTAGGTTTACAAAATTACCCTCTCAATTTCAGTTGCAAAGCATCAATTTTTTGGGAATGATAGTTGAAGCCATTGACCATGTTTTGATCAATTCATTCTTGGATTCGATTTCGACGCTGCTGGGTTTGGTTCGAGAAGATGGTTGGAAGATTTGGGTTCATATCTCACCTCCCCCTTCCTTCGCCGAAGTCCCCCCTCCCCCCTGACCCCTCTCCTCACCGACCCTCGTCGCCTCGCCATGGACGCTGCCTTCGCCCTTACTTTTTCCCCAAAGTTCACCAAATTCAGCTGTGATATTGAAAATTTCTCTCGTTTTATTATAACTCTATTTTGCCTCTATGTATATATCATCTCTCTCTCTCCAATTACAATTAAGCGGAGTTTTCCATTGCTTGAGATTGTGATTGACTGTTGCCTGCCACTAAGTGAAAATTTCCTATCTTGTATAATATGGTACAATGTATGTATATATTGGTGTTATTGGGAGGGAGGGGGTGGCTCGACACAGAAAAGAGTGGAGGGTGGCTCTAGGGGAGACTGGATGGAGGGGGTGGCGGGGCGCTGGGGAGGACGGAGACGGGAGGGAAGGGGCGGCGGGGCGCTGGGAGTTATTTTCCATTCGAATTTTCCTTGGTTTTTTTTTCTTCAGTTTATCAATTAATTTAATATAGGGTTAGAACGGTAATTTGATTACTTAATCTATATTTTAATCTAAACTATCAAACAACTAATTCATAGTATCTATATTTTAATCTTGATCTATCAAACACTAAGAGCTCCTCCAATGGTGGTGTCTTAGAGGGGTGTCTTAGGAGTGGGCCCCACCTAAGACACACCCCTCTCCAATGCATTGTGTCTTAGGTGGGTGCTTAAATCCCCATTTTCACAAAATTCATATTTCTACACTTTTATTTTAAAATTTCTAATTTCATTAAAAATAAAATTAAACATTACAATAATTAAAATAAAATTAAAAACATAATTAAAATACGATAATAAAATAAAAAATAACATAATTTCCTAATTTAAATAAGCCCTCGATGCTTGAGCACTTCTTGGACTAGGTGGTTGTGCAAGGTCAATTGTGCCTCCGTCATACCCGTCGTGTCCTTGTTCAAGAGCTTCATATCCATCTCCTCCCGTTTCATCTTGGCTTGCATTTTTTTGACCTCGGCGATTTCCCCTGTTTTGAGAGCATGCTCCCTCATGCTTTCGGCCACCTTCTCGAGGGCGTCGGAGAACGTCGAACCTCCTCCCGAAGACCCTTCTCCCTTCTTCGCCTTGCCCTTGTCTCGCTTTGCTGCTTTTTGGCCTTGGGGTCTCGTCGCGACACTCGGCTCCGAAGAAGTAGTGGTTGCTCCACCATCGGAGCCCTTCGAATTTTTTGCGGAGTGGACATCCCCGGCTTGCGACGTGAATCTTTGGCATTCACGAAGCACTTTCCAAGCTTTGACGTAGGAGAATTGCTTCTTGAAATTCGCCTCGAACATCGTCTGGGCTTGTTGGAAGATTTGATCGTCGCTCATACCACTCCCCCAATTGTCCTTGCAAGTGTTGTAGAAGCCCTCGAAGAATTTCGTCTCCTTTTGGACACGGGCGAAGTGGGACTTGAGATGATCCGGCTTTCGCGGCGGCGCTCCCGACGTATTGAGCGCGTTGAACTTTTCCGCGATTGCTCCCCAATATTGGAGCAACTTTTGGGAGGTCCCCAAAATAGGATTGTGGGTTGCCTCCGCCCACAGGATTGCCACGAGCTCGGACTCCTCGCTAGAATATGCAGCGCGGGTGCCCTTGGCTTTCGGCTTCACCTCCTCCGGCTCTTCTTGGACGTTGGCGTTTGCCGCCGGCGTGGGAACATTTCCCGTAGCCAAGACATTGGAGGCTTGTGAAAATGGAGCAAACCCCATCATTGGAAGCCTCGATCCGCCTTGTTGCTCGAGTTATTCATCGAATTCACGATCCATTTAAAAATGTAGAAGAGAGAATTGTTGTTGGGAGAGAATTGTAGTTGAGAATGTGGTGAATTTGAAAGAGTGGAAGAGTGGTATTTATAGAAGGGGAAAAATAAAAAAAAATAAAAAAAAAGAAAATCAAAATAGTCGTTCCATTGCCAACGGTCGATTTTTTTAAAAAAAAAAATTAAAACCAACGGTCATTTTTTAAATTAAAAAAACGATTTTTGAATTTTTTTTTTAAAATTGGGCGCGTCCGAAGGATGCGCCATACTCCTTCGCCGCTCGCCCCGGGTCTTGCCTTCGACGCCGCGTCTCCAGTGCGGCTGCTCCCTCTTCGCCCCGCGTCGACCCAGCGCTTGACACGAGCGCTGGAGATGCTCTAAGTTATGTTATTAATCTTACTTTATATACCATACATATCTTGAATTTTATTTATCTTGCTTTATCTCAAATAAGCTAACAAACATGCCCTTAAGGATAAAAAATACTCAATCATGCATATAATCAATCATGCAAAGTCTCATATGCTATGCATGTGGCGTGTATGCTATTTTTATTATTCAACCCACATCGTGACCCTAGTCGGCTAGTCCCATATGCCTATGTCAATTTTTTTTACACAAAAACTTGAGTACAACCTGGTTGACCCGCACCTTCACTCAGACTCGCATCCTGATCCGAACCTGCATAGTGACCAAAAATCGTGTAAATGACACTATTCGGTTATACAAATGATGATGCATGTAATTGACACTATTCGGTTATAAAAATGACACTGTAATATTTTAAAGTGTTATAGTATCTGTTAGGTCCCGGAAGGTCTAGAATAGGTGTATGGGGGGAGGGGAGTACACCTATAGGCTATTTTTCAAAACAAACACAACCTTTTGACTATTGAAAGAGTTAAGGAAAACTTTGATTCCAAAGGTTGAAGACTGATACTGAATCTCTCTTCAGTAAAGAGATATCAGTTAAGTGCAAGACTTTAACTGATAAGTACGAGGCTTCAGTCTTAGTTATAAAATAGAGGAGTGTTATGAATCTTACTGACTATCCGAAAATTTATCAGTTAGACTTATAACACTGGCAGCGGAATTTTTTTTCTTTTGGAATAGCCTTTATGATTAACACGTTGTCAAGATTTTAGTTTCACTTTGCAGTAAATCAGTTTCAGTTAACTAAGAGTTTGTGCGCAGATAAGAAAGTAAATACTGAAAACGACAAACGACAAATGAATTTTTACGTGGTTTGGAATCCAATTCCTACATCCACGGTCAGTTGATCACACTGACAAATACTCTGGGATTTTCAGTACCAACAACTGAAAACCGAACAGCTTACGGGTGCACAACAAACCGAACAACTAAAAATCAAATTTTCGGTACCAACACACTGGATTGGATTTCTCAAACACTCTTAGCTCGCTAAGACACAACAATGTCTTATCTGCGACTGCTAAGATCTCTTGTAGTGAAAACATTGGTCTGAACTCTTCTCGGCTCAAACTCTCTTTTCGATCAGTTGAAAGGAGGTTCGAAAATTGCCAACAAGATCACAGAGAACAGGCTCTCTGTAATCGGTAACTTAGGCTTTGGATAAACAATATTTGCCTAAGGTTCTAAGAGAATATATGTAATCTGTAGTAGACTGATTTTGGCTTTAGGATTCTCTTCTTCGATTCAAACTTTGGAAGGCTTTGATTGGCTGTGTGGCGATTTCGGCAGCGTTTTCAGCTTGTGTATTTGAATCGGTGAAGATTGAAGTGTTCCTCGAGCTCTATTTATAGGAGAGGTCTTGAATAGATCAGTTGTCGGAGATGGTCTTCAAGAATTCATTCGTTGGAGAGAAATTCGAACTTGGCTGAGGCTTCAATCTTCGAGGTTCCTTGTTTGGTGAGAAACGGCTACTTAAGTACATGAGATAAAGCGTCTTTGAAAAGGTAATCACCAAAAAAGAATGCTCTGCAGAGAAAGGACGATCCTTAAAATCTTTACATTTAATGCGGCTGTACTTGGAGTGCGTGGCTTCCTTTTAGCTTCTGGAGTATCAGTCCGAGGAAGAAGTTTAACTGATATTTGACTTTAGTATCAGTCCGCTAAATCCACGTGGCCTGCATTAGTGAATCAGTAATAGTTGATCCTTCAATTGAGAAACTCGTTTAGTCAAATATCAGTATTTAACTCTGCCTTTAATCGCGAACAACAGTCGAGTTCTTCAGTCTTCAGTCTTTAGTCATTCGTTCTTCATTCTTCATTCCTCCAGTCTTCAGTCTTCAGAACACTAGCTAAACTAGAAGGTGAACTCCAACACTTGAGTTCGAAAGGTTCTAGTCTATTACAAGGAAAACCTAAGCATTTTGGTATCATCAAAACAAGGGCTAGGATATTTCATTAAGCTCCCAACAGTATCATTTTCAATCTTACAGTGTCATTTACAATCTTATAGTGTCAATTACATGAAGTGTCATTTATATTTATGAATAATGTAAATTATACACAGTGTCATTTACAATGTTATAGTGTCATTTATACGAAGTGTCATTTATATAACAAAATAGTGTCAATTACAAGCAGTGTCAATTGTATAACCGAATAGTGTCATTTACACGATTTGGGTCAGGATGCAGGTTCGGATTAAGATGCGGGTCAGGGTCTGAGTGCGGGTCAACTCAATTGTACAGTACAACCGATTGCACCCAAGATCACTTTTTTTTTTAATTCTATTTTTCTTCTTAGCTTTTTAATCATTTTGCAGTTTTTTTCTTTCTATAAACTCATATTGAACCTATCTTTAATCCTACAATGCGCAATTTGCAAAATTGTCGCTGAGATTTTTTGGTAATTTATCGAAACAAGCCATAAGCGTAATTATCGAAAAGTGAATTATGTAAAGTACTCCATTCGTCACATAAGAGTGTGCCCTTATTTCTCTTTTGGGAAGTCCCATAAGAATTTGCATTTATTATTTTTGGACACTACCCCACCACCAATTCCTAATATCTTACTCTTATTTTATAATAAAGTGGATCACTTTTTTAACTCTCAATACACTCATCTAACATTTTATTAAAATCAGTGCTACCAAAAGTGATACATAACAAAATAATGTTCCATTCCATATGTTGTCACCAAAAAATATAAAGTGAATTAAATGACTATAAATTATGAAGTAAAGTGGTTTTAGATGAATTATATGCTACTCTCGTTGTCCCAACGAAAGTGATGCATATTCTTTTTTGGGTCGTCCCAACAAAAGTGAGTCATTTCATTTTTTTAGAAATAATGAGGGCAATTAGGAGGTTACTAAGCAAAACTAATTGCACCTCTTAACTTAAGTAAATCAACTCCTCTTTTCTTCCCAACTCTCATTTCTTCTTCACAAACACACGCCCACACACTAAGAGCACTCCCAGCAGAAATCCCAAAATTATGCTCCTATATTCCTCCCTAAAGCTTCCCTATTTAATTTTAGGATCTCAATTTTATAAATGCATACACCAGATCTCCTATTTTCTACATAAAAATAATAATTATGTGTGGGTCCTACTAATTATAAGCTTAAAATAAATTTATGGTGGGTGTAAATTTAAGATTGAATTTAGGTAGGTGTAAAATTTTTTGTGGGCCCCATCCAATTTAGGGGATCTGCTGGATGCATTTTTTATCTCATTTTCAATTGTTTTAGCCTAAATTTAGAGTTAGTGATGCATTTAGGTGATCTGCTGGGAGTGCTCTAACATCAACACATACACCCGCCAATTTCTTCCTCATCTCCAGCCACAGTGCTGTCTCACCAGCAATCTTGCCTCACCACCGACGCCTCTCAACCTCTCTCTAAATCTTCTTCGCATCTTCGACTCAAAACTGCAACAATTAGCTGCTACTGCCTGAAACTAGGGTTTCCCCAAATCTCAGGGGTGAGGGAATTGAAGGGGCAACGTCGTGAGGGAAAGACGATGCTGAGAGAAGACAGAGGCACAAATGGAGGAGACATTGAGAAGAAAGCGGAGACGCAGAGGAAAGCGGTGATGAGAACAAGACGAAGGCGCTGAGAGAGACACGGAGGCTGGCGACACTGAGGGAGGTGGTAGGGTGGCGGTCGGATCAAGCTTCCTCTCACACAGCTTGCTCTCGATTGATTGATTTTGAAGTTTTTGATTGTTTTTTTAGGATTTTTTTTTGCTCTATTTTGAAATTTTCGATTACATACAAATGATTTTCATAATTTTTTTGCTCAATTGTTTGGATTGCTTTATTGGATTACATAGAAATGATTCATACATGGGATTATTTGGATTGTTTTTTTGCTCAATTGATTCAATTTTGAAGTTTTTGATTACATTTTTTTTGATTGCTTTTTAATTATTTAATTAATAAGCTGAAATTACAAAATTAATTAATTAATTTAAATTTTGACTTAAATTTAATTTCAAAACACTAATTATTTAAATCCATTTAATCATAAATCTACAACACATAACAATTAAACACTATCTAATTAAATTTCCTACCAAAAAGAAACGTCTCACTTGTGGAGTACAAAATACAAAGTAACAAAACCGAAAATAAAAGTAGGAAAAAAAAAGCTAAGAGCATTGGCAACGCCCTTACTCGAGTAGAGCGTTGCACTCGAGTAGGGCGTTGCAGGGGGCACCTACTCGAGGGATACTTGAATCTTCGAGTATGCACGATGGGGGGAGAGGGAAGGCGCGTGCAATGCACGCGCCTTAATTTAAAAAAAAATAGAGAAATTCGAATTTTAAATAAAAATTTTGACTGCTTTTCCTCGATCTCCGTGCTTTGACCGACTGTTTCCATTTTTTTTTCTTCTTCTCCTATTTAAAAAACCCCATCTCCTCCATTTTTCTTCACATTTGTTCTTCTCCAATTTTCTTCTTCTCCTTCATTTCTCTTCTAATTTTATTCCTTCATGGATCCACACAACCCTTTCTATGATCCTAATTGGTGCCCCGATCTCTCCGCCGATTATCACCCCGATATGGGAGGAATCAACTTGGAGGAGACCCCAGCCGAGGAGGAACCAGTCAGTGCAGAGCAGAGTGCCTCCAAACCAAAGAAGGGCGATCGGAGGAAGGAAATGGCCACCAAAATCAAGCACGACAAGGAAGTGAGGATCCGTCATACTTACCTTCCCGAGCATACGGATCTCATCGTCCAAGTTTGGGCGGAGGAGACGAACGATGCCATCCGTAGGACGGATCAGAAGGGGGAGGCGTATTGGGGATGAATCCGCGAACGTGTCAACCCCATCATCGATCTTAAGATCCGGCAACTTCAAGGCCACTGGGCCCGAGTGAGCGCGGATGTGCGTCTCCGGGAAGCTATTTGGACAAAGACGCGCAACAATTGGCCTTCCGGCCATTCCGACGATATGCTCCGGGACAAGGCCCAAATCCTCTTCAAGGGTCAAAGCCCACAAAAGGCCGCATTCAACTATTGGAATGCGTGGAGAGTTCTCCGGAACAATCCCAAGTTCAAGTCGATGTACCTCGCCGGAGACGTGCACGCCTCCAAGAGGACAAAGACTACGGAAGAGGGCGGCTTTACCACCTCGGCGTCGGGCGAGGAGATCTCTTCTTCCCGGCCCATTGGCAACAAGGCGGCAGCGAAGGGGAAAGGGAAGACGTCGGTGTCGTAGACGAGCTCGGAGCCTCCACCCGAAATAGTGGAGAGGTTGGACAGGTCCGACCAACAGATGAGGGCATTCACCGCCCAGTACACGCGGAGGAACGATATCTAAGGAGAGAGATTAAATTTGATGGCGTATTTAACTATTAGAAAAATATATTATTTAAATTTGAGCAATTAAATTTAAATGAAAAATATAAAAATCAAAACTAATGTTATCAACTAGACTATTAAGTAACCCCAATGCAACACTGCTTACTCAATAACACAACCCACAAGTAGGCTATCAAGTAAGCCCATTGCGGATGCTCTAATAGCGATTTGAGGGGTAAAAATGTAATTGAGAGACGAATCGATGTGATGGAGAGGCCCTCCACTCCGCAATCCAATCAACCAGATAGATGCATATAATAATGAAGCTCTAAAATACGTACAACAATCCTCTCTCTCTGCGAAGTCTCGACCAAAAACCAGAGAAGATCATCTCAGATCCGATCTTTGCAGGAATCCAAACCGATCGAAAATGTCGTCTACCTTCAGCGGCGATGAAACGGCACCGTTCTTCGGCTTTCTCGGCGCCGCCGCCGCTCTAGTCTTCTCCTGTAAGCTCCCCTTGCTCCATGGATCCGCCTCTCCTCTCCAGATCTAAACTTATAACTGCTGTAAAGTTGTTTACGATTACTGTTTGTTTCTGTGTAGGTATGGGAGCGGCGTACGGCACCGCCAAGAGCGGCGTCGGAGTGGCGTCGATGGGCGTGATGAGGCCGGAGCTGGTGATGAAGTCTATTGTTCCGGTGGTCATGGC
The DNA here is from genome assembly GCF_028751815.1 of Salvia miltiorrhiza. Lineage (NCBI taxonomy): Eukaryota > Viridiplantae > Streptophyta > Magnoliopsida > Lamiales > Lamiaceae > Salvia > Salvia miltiorrhiza. Next base: position 20,324,554 of record NC_080391.1, on the reverse strand, counting down.
TGGTGTTTTGGGTATTTACGGTTTGATTATTGCTGTGATTATTAGCACCGGTATTAACCCTAAGGCCAAGTCTTACTACTTGTTTGATGGCTATGCTCACCTCTCTTCTGGACTTGCTTGTGGTCTCGCCGGCCTCGCCGCCGGTATGGCCATCGGAATCGTTGGTGATGCTGGTGTTAGGTAATTTCTGTGCCTCGATCCTTGTTAGATTTCAAAGATTTTCTGATTAATTGTTGAATTCCTTCTTTTTCATCGATTGGGTCAGGAGTAGTTTTTTAGCTTTGATGTTGTTAAGCTGTACTCTCCATGATTGGTTTATTGATTGTGATTTACTGATCGTTTGCAGTTAGGTAATTTGAAAGGGAAATTGTTGTTTGATATATAATCGATTGCTGAGTGTGTTAATTTGTAAGTTTGCGGGATAATGTTGTGTTATATTTTGTGCTCATGCAACTCCTACTCTAGATTATTTGGATCTTTCTTGCTAAATGCTTCACTACATTTATGAAGTAGTTTTAGCCCTCTTCTTTGATGAAGGTATAACAAGCTGCGACATGACTAGTAGTTTCATTGAGTTCAATGTGACAATGGCATATACTTTTTCCTACCAGTTATCTTCATTCGGAGGCTATTTTATCGTACTACTCACAACTATTATACTAGTGAATGAAACCTTCTGCATTAGATTCTTCTTCTAGTTTTCAAGGTTATCACTAGTATGCTTGTTTTCACATAGTATGGATCAGAGTGGGATCTGCTTTAGAAGTATATCTATAACTTTTGAATTACAATGCCCAGATGTTATGCTACTAAAGGGTTGCTTAAAGGTGAACTGGAGAAGTATGAGGAGGGTCTGGGGCATGGTTATAACTTACATGGGGAAAGAGATCAGATAGTTCTCTTGTTTAGTGCACCTTTGGCCATTTCCATTCTCAGTCGAGATATGGTTGCGACTCTATGTTGCACCTATGTTGCATTTGATTATAACTGCTTTCCTCAACCAGAAGAAGAGATTAACTTTATGTTTTCTTTTTATGCATATTGTCTTGTTGAGATTACAATGGTATATGCACTCACTTTGCTATTCTATATGACAGAGCCAATGCACAACAACCAAAGCTCTTCGTCGGCATGATTCTTATCCTCATTTTTGCTGAAGCCTTGGCTCTCTATGGTCTCATTGTTGGCATCATCCTCTCATCTCGTGCTGGTCAGTCTAGAGCGGATTAGATGAGTAAATCTCGGCTGATGCGAGTTGCTATTCTTTCCTTAAATTAAGAATTATAAGTATGTTGTCCCTGTTTGGCCATGGCTACTGAGTCTCAAATTTTCTTTTGCACACGTGGGAAGTGCTTGGCCAGTGGAATTGAGGGTTGACATGTTATGTTGGTAGGATGTAGAGGAGTTGATTTTCCTGGGAATAAAGTTGTTTAATACTTTTATGTTGGTGTATTTTGGAAGGACCATATTTGATTTGTGCAAACCACTGCCTGTATTATTTTATCAACACTGCACATATATCATTCTCTTAAACGATATTATTAGTTTTTGTTGCTATTCATTAATTCTTTTTTTTAGATCAGCTATGCATTAGTTCAATAACACAGAATCATGAATGCTAATTTGCTGCTGGACTTGAATATTTTCATGACTTGTGCTTGTGGTCAGTTTGAATAGTTTTATCGTCTGTTGTGTTTTGAATTTTGATGTCTTGGAATGACTATCTTTTAGGCTGTAGATGGGGGATAAGATTCGCCACCTTCTGTCTTTTGCTTTTGAAACTCTCTCTCTCTCTCTCTCTCTCTCTCTCTCTCTCTCTCTCTCACACACACACACACAAACAACACACATCTCGTGTGTGCACTCTCTTTTTCGTATGGATGGAGTGGTTGATTAAGAGCATCTTGATCTCCCCTACTCGAGTAAGGGTGAGATCAAGCAGGGCGATGCAGCCCCTCCTACTCGAGTGCTACCGATAGGGTAAGCACGATAGGCCTTAAAATCAGGCGCATGTTTTACACGCGCCACAATTAAAAAAAAAAAAAAATTCAAATTTTGAAATTTAAAAAATGGCAGTTAATTTTTTTTTTTGGTTTTCGGTCCATTTGACCGTTTGTGCTTTTTGTTTTTGTTTTTGTTTTTTTCTCTTCTTTAAATACTCCTTCCAATCTCTCCACCATCTTCAATCTTCTTCCACTTCCATCTCCTTCAATCTTCTTCCTCTGTCTATCAACCTCCATGGATCCACACAACCAAAACATATATGATCCAAATTGGTGCCCCGATCTCTTCGTCGATTATCATCCCGATTTAGTGGGATGCAACTTGGGGGATGATCCTCTAATCGGTGAGGACTCTCCAACCGGCGAGGAGGAGTCACCGGCGGCCCATAGTTCCTCCAAACCGAATAAAGGAGGCTGGAGGAAGGAAATCGCCTACAAGATCAAGCATGACAAGAAGGCGCCGACGAAAGGAAGGACTATCCGTCATACCTACACCCTCGAGGAGATGGACCTCATCGTCCAAATTTGGACGGAGGAGCCCAACGACGTCATCCGTGGGATCAATCAAAAGGGGAAGGCATATTGGACACGGATTCTCGACCGTGTCAACCCCCTCATCGGCGCCAACATCAAACACCGCCAAATTCAAGGGCACTGGGCCCGAGTGAGCGTGGATGTGCGGCTCTGGGAGGCAATTTGGACAGAGACGCGCACCCGGTGGCCTTTCGGCCATTCGGACGACATGCTCTGGGACAAGACCCAAATCTTCTTCAAAGGTAGGAGCCCAACTAAGAGCGCGTTCAACTATTGGAACACGTGAAAATTCTCCGGAACAACCACAAGTCGATGTACCTCGAGGAAAACGTGCATTCCTAAAAAATGACGAAGACTACGGAGGCAGGTAAATTCACCACCTCGGCGTCGGGCAAGGAGATCTCGTCTTCCCGGCCAATTGGAAACAAGGTGGCAAGAGCGATGAAGGGGAAGGGGAAGGCGTCGCAGAGCTCGGAGCCTCCACCCGAATTCGTGGAGAGGTTGGACAGGTCCGACCAGAACTTGAAAGTAATCACCGCCGAGTACGCCAAGAAGAACGAGCTCAAGAGGGAGGAGCTTGATATGAAGCTCCACAGCACGAATACTACGCACATGACGGATGCACAAAGGACATTGCACAACTACATAGTCCAAGAAGTGCTCAAGCGTCGTAGATTTATCTAGAGTAGGTTTTTATTTTGATATGTTGTAAGATTTTAAATTAATGCAATTTAAATTTGAATTAAATTGTGTTATTTAAATTTAAGCAATTAAATTTAAATGAAAACCATAAAAATCAAAACTAAAAAAATCAAGTAGGCTATCAAGTAACTCCACTGTAGCCTCCTTTACTCAATGTGGTCCCCTACTATCAAGTAGGCTATCAAGTAAGCCCATTGTGGATGCTCTAAGGGAGTGCGAGCATTAAAAGGAAGTAATTCTATGTTTTTTGTTGGATTATGAACTTAGCACATTTGCTATTGAAGATTAACTTTTGAAGTTTGGTTGGAGGCTTGGAGCCGATGTTTCCAATTAAAAAATCCAACTCAAATTCAAAATATGGTGATTTACTCATTCCTTCCACGAAAATTATGTGGTGTAGCGGAAGGCATGAGTTTAATAAATAATTAGAAGATGTATACTATATAAAGTATAGAAGAGGAGCCATCAAATTGAGTGGATAAAAGGACCCATCAAAATTAATGAGTTAAATGGTTTGAGTATTTTGTAAATATTAAGTGTGAATGGAGTTTAAAATATAATGGGTAGTTTTCAAAAAAAGAACATACAATCTTTTGTGGACAGATGCAAATAGTAAGAGCATTCATATCCCAATAATTTTTTTTGGGGGTTTCTAAGAGAGTTGACCACCTTACTTACGAGGCACCATTCCATACCAATGAGCTCTAAAATAAGCTTTGAAATTTTCATTTATTGTTTCATTAAAATAACCTCTTCAATTTTAAAATCGAACATTTCATTAAATTTCAAATTTCAACATTACATTAATTAAAATACACTACGATAAATAAAATAAAATTATAATAATTTAATTATGGTACAAGTTAGACCAAATCGAGCCCAAATGTACTCGATTAAATCTAAGTTAAGGCGGTTGTGCATTTGGCTGTTGCGAAAGAAGGACTGTCGAGCCAAATATGTTCGGAATTCCGGCGGAGCTCCGGTGTGATCACTATTTTACTAGCAATATAAATTACAACTAATACAGTGTAATTGGCAGCAAGCAACAAGAGTATCGTATCCACATAGACTGAATAATCGAAATTGCTATGAATAATCCTAACAAGTATCTAAATAGAAATATGACGAATTAAGACTAGACTCAATTAATGCAAATAAATTCAAAGAAATAAATCAGATAATAAAAACACTGATTCTAGAGAATGTATTTACGTTAATTAAACCTATGTATTTAACATATTGATTTTAATTACCAATTTTAATCCAACCCTGATGAAAGATCACTATCTTATTCATTATCTTCTCAAACGAACAAGTATGAAAAATGACTAATAAACTCCCTATCACGTTCAAGTCTCAATAGAATAAATTAACTCCAAATAGCTCACATAAAACTATAGTTCACCTATCACATTCAAATCTCAAGGTAAACCATGTCATGCATTCCTGAATCGGTTGAATAATTATCACATTCAAGTATCAAACTTAACAACTAAACATGCAAACTATTGATCAGCTAATTCCCAAGAATTAGGCACCATGAATCATAAATGAGGAGAATGGGAAGGCAAGTTAATATCAATAAATCAAATACAAAAATTCAATCAACTACATACAAACCCTAAAATCAGAAAAGAAACTAGTCAGACATAGCAAAATAAACCAAAAATATAATTAAAAAAAAGCAATAGAAAAGATTAAATTAAATAAAACCTGGAATAAAATCAACGTGATTAACTCGAATTTTCAATCTTGCATAACAAGCTCTAAAAACTAGAAAACAATAAAATTCTAAGCCCACGAGAAAAAAAACAGTCTAAAAGCCGAAAAAATAGATAAAAGCTCGAAACTGGCAAAAACACAGAAAGCACGGCGATTGCCACATGGGTCGCTGAGCTCAAGCTTTGATTCCTCCTTCACCTCGGCGATCGCCTCCTAGGTCGCCAAGCTCGTCAAAAACTTCCAGAGACATTGTCGACCTTCACGGCAGTTGCCGAGCCCATGCCTTCCTTAACGCTGCACCTCGGTGACCCAGAGCATGGTTGTGGGCTATTTGTTTGGCTTGATTCACCATCTTTTCGTGATCGTTTCCTCAATTCTTGAGTCCAAAACTCATCATATTTGACCCTTGGGCTTTCATTATCAATATTGTGCTTTCGGGTATTGCTCGACACGTTGGCGCCTTCATCTGCAAGCATGGGTCCCAAATTTTGACCCATATAAGGCGACGACTTCTTTATTCCAAGTTTGGATCCGTATTTTTAATTTACCTCATGAGTATTGGCACTCGGAGGTGCTTTCGGGTATTGCTCAACACGTTGGCGCCCCTTTAGTTGTTGATGGTATATCTGCGCATGCTGTTGTGGGTCATTTTGCTAGAGTTTTGGTCGAGATGGACGTGTCTAAGGTTGTGCCTGATTATTTTGATGTTAAATGCGGTGATCGTGTTTTTGTGGTTGAGTTTGGATATGAGGGCCTGCCGTATTATTGTCACTCTTGTTGTGTTGTTGGCCATGCTACTAACTCTTGCAGAAGAGCTAAAGAGGGCAAAGACACTACGGTTCAGACAAATGCTAAGGGCAAAGGGGCCGGAGCGGCCCTCGGCCAGCAGCAGCACTCTGATTGGCGCCAGGTGGGACCTAAACCTGCTTCTCTTGAGGTTGTTGCTACTGATGAGGGGGGGATTCCGATTCCCACGACTTGGGATCCTTCACTCTGGGATGATGAGATGGATTTTCCCCCGAACCAGGACGGCCGCTCGTCGGGGAAGGTTGTCTCTTTGCAGGTTCAGAAGGAAGCTACGGCTAAGCTTGCCCTGCGGTAAGACCTATCTCCTCTGGTTGTTGTTATAGGCCGAGCTTCAGATATTTGCGTCTCTCATGCCAATTCTTTTGTTGTACTTGAGTCTTTAATAATTCAGGACAGCCAGGGTGGAGAGGATATGGAGATAGCGGGTGGTGAGATTGTTCCACCCCAACAACAAACGGATACTGCTATTGTTCCCGAGATTGATACTGTCACCTCGACGCACTGTAGCAACCCTGATCTGGCTTTGATTGTGACGCCAGGAAAGGCGACGACGGAGGATCCCCCCATAACTCGCGGCCAAGGGCGACCAAAGGGGGCTTCCAAGAAGGGGAAGGTTCTTGATTCCTCTATCAAATACCGACTCCGGCGTATAATCAAGAATGATATGTCTTCGAATTTCCAAAAAGCAGCAGGTCGTGCTGCTGGTGCCGCTTTGTAGGAAGCCGTTCTTGACACTCCATCGCCGGTGGAGTTTTTGAATAAAGTGCAGCATGCTCAGTCTGGCGGAGCGATCCTGTAAAACTTTGTGATTCACTCCTCTTCCGACGCAGCCCGAACTATGTCGGCAGTGGTCTCTGCAACAAAGAAAAAATGGGGAGATATGTTGGACGATGAAGATGCTGGGGACGAGGACGCCTTTTTAAATTTTTCCTCATAGTCTTCATTTTCTTTGTTTTTGACTACCTGTGGTCCTTCGCTAGTGTTTTTAACGCGGTTTTTTTTGTTTTGCTTTTAGACGGATCCTTTGTGACCCGACCCTTTGTTAGCGTCTGTGCACTCAAGGGTTTTTCGATCTTTTTTTAAAATAAAATTTCTATTTTAGGTGATCAATATTGTGCTTTCACAACACGCAAATCTATACAAAAATGGCTAAAACTATACTCAAACATAACATCACAAAAGAATATGAAATTCATAACAAAAGATATCAAATTCGAGCACAATTCCAACACTTCAAGCAATAATAAACCAATAAAAACCACACGAAATGAGTACTTATCATCTCCCTTAAACTTAAATCATTGTTCGTCCTTGAATAATGAGAAGAACACAATCAATAAATATGAATGAGAGAAATCTAGCTCATCGATGCCTCGACACACTAAAGTGCCAGTGTACACCTTAAGCAACGATTCGGAGGAATTTGTTTTAGTTTCGGACACTCAATCTTATAAAGATCGCAGTTTGGCATTTACATTGAAGTCGATGTCGAAGCTCTCCTTAAACATACAAAGTTTTTTGATTCTTTTATGAATTCTGGCTCACAAGTTGTTCTGGTTGCTCTAAGAAAGGTAGAAATTTTAAGCTATCTCTCGCTTATATAATGAAATACTTGTTCAGGCATTTAATTGGGCATGTTGTGCGCTTAGGTGGATTTTAATTCTTTCAGGAGTTAGGTTTAGGTAGATTTTTTATTAAATCGAATAGATATTCACATATATCAAAAAGACCATGCCGACTTGCTAGTATAGACATCCAGCGGTACACATCAAAATTTGGGCGTTGAAATTATTTTATAGAGACACAAATACCCAACTTTCATACTTTGGATATCTGTTTGCACTTATATTAACAGTGAGATATTTTCTTTAAAACATTAAAACGATAGGGTGAGATCAAATATTTATCTTAAAATAATCTCCGTAACAAACTAAAGCAAATAATTATGCTTCAATACCTCTCTATTGCTTTGAAGCATGCATTTTGTTTCCCTTCTAAGTTTTGGGATGAAGAGATTATTATGCACATTCTAATCTTTTTCCTATTAAAAGGAGAAATACCATTAAATGTTTTTGATGAAGCATGCAATTTTTGAGCAATTAATTGTATGTGATCATTTGTCTCTCTTGAGATATTCAATCCACGAACTTGCTATCTACTAAGAAAAAAGTCTAGTGTGTGTGTGTGTTGGCTAAGCAGTAAGGGGTTAATGCCTAAAACCAAAGGTCTTGGGTTTGAATCCCCTGTGGCGCGACCTTTAAGTTTCTTTATTTAATATTGTTAATTTTTTTTAAAAAAAGTCTAGAGTGTCAGAAAATAACATGCACAAATAATTACAAAATAATAAAAATGCATGAGAATTCGTTACCCAATTCGTATCTATGAGAATATATCCGGGTCTAAAGTCAAAGATTTTTTACTATGATTTTTGGATGCAACATATAAATGGAGAACAACTATTTATAATATAACAATTAACTTCAACTCTAATCCTAAACTCATTAAAATTTCATTCGAGCAAAAAAAAAAGTTTATATGAACAATGACCAGACTCTGGTATTTAATGCCTTCAGACTTTATACTTCAACATAGAAAGACATTGTAAAGTAAAATGGCGCAAGAAATTAAAATTGCAGACACAAATTTATGTGGTTCGGTCTTACGACCTACATCCACGGGCCAAGAAGTTCTTTGTCTTAACAGACTTCGTCTTAAGAGCTCACAAACTGAGATTACAACAGAAATCAATAGAGCTATCAAGAAGTTCTTCGTCTTAACAGACTTCGAACAAAACAAAGAAATAAAACTCTAAAATGACTCTGCAAATTGCAAGCTTTTGCAACTATAAATGGCGAATGAATTGACTGAAGAAGATGAAGGCTCAGCCTTAAGTCACAGCAGTAGGATCAAGATCAATGACTGCGATTAATCACTCACTTAAAAATTTCTTTTGCAATTAGAACCCTCCGCATCAGATTATTTGCAATCAAGCCCTTTCGTAGAAACGCACTCTTATTTATTTGACACAAAACGCGACGTTCAGTTTGATCAAATCAAAAATAACAAATCTCCACTTGATTTGTTCAAACTATCATCTTGCTTTGCAGAAACAACTTAAAACTCTACCTTCGAAATATTTCTTTCAAACTTAACTTTGAGCTAGCAAACTCACTAACTCAAAACAATGCTCAAACTTTGCAGTTGGCAATGCCTTGGTTAATTCATCATCTGCATTTTCCTCTATACCAACCTTCACCATTTTAGCCAAATCTTTCTCCGACATCCCTTATGAAATGCATTCTAATATCAATATGCTTTGATCTCTCATGAAAAGTTTGATGTTTCAAGATATACAATGCACTTTGACTATCACATCTCAAAACCACAGAATCTTCCTCAATACCGAAATCTGAAACCGAACCTTTTAACCACATTGCTTCATTGACTGCTTCTGTTTCAACCATGTACTCGATCTTTGTGGTTGATAGAGCTACAACTAATTGTAAAGAGGATTTTCAATTGACAGCAGAGCCAAATAGAGTGAAGATATAACCAGATTAGGATCTCATCTCATGTTGTCCAGATGTGCAGCATAATCTGAATCAATGTATCCCATTAGAAATGGTTCACTCAGGTTCTCCGTTTCTTGAAATAGTATAGCTCTGTCTGTACTTTATTTTAGATACCTCAGAACCTTCTTAAGAGCTTCCTAGTGCTCTTTTACTAGATCCACCATATATATGCTGACTACACTGATTGCTTGAGCAATGTCTGGTCTTGTGCAGACCATGGTACACATCAAGCTTCCCACCAAATTTGAATATGGTACATTTTTCATTTGATGTCTTTCTTCTTCAGTTTTGGGCTTTTGATTATCTGAGAGCTTTAAATGATCTGCTAGAGGAACTGAGATAGCCTTAGATTCATGCATGTTGATTTTTTTTTAAAGTCTTCAAAACATAATCTTTCTGACATAGCCACAGTTTCTTTGCTCTTCTGTCTCTCAGTATATCCATTCCCAGAAATTTCTTTGCCTCACCAAGATCCCTCATCTCAAATTCCTGATTGAGACCTTCTTTGATGATGTTAATCTCAGCCTTGTCCTTGCTTGCTATTAACATATCATCAACATATGGTAATAAGTAAGCAACAGTCAGCCCTTTCCTTTTTTTCAGATAGACACAATTATCATAGGCAGACTTTGTAAACCCCATTAAGAGTTCGAGGGTTTTTTAGGACAACAACTTAGGTTGATTTGAAAATTAGGACAAAAACTTTCGGACTTGTAAAAATAGGACATTAATTTCTTTTTTGAGTAAAATAGGACACTAATTAATAAGTGTTGCACCCACATGACATTTCTCGGTCAATTATCGGCCGAGAAATGTCCTATTTTTACGTCACTTATTAATTAGTGTCCTATTTTACTCTAAAAAAAATTAGTGTCCTATTTTTACAAGTCCGAAAGTTTTTGTCCTAATTTCCAAATCAACATAAGTTACTGTTCTAAAAAATCTCCTGACTCCCCCATTAATTCCATGTGCTCATCAAATTTTTGTATACCATTGCCTTGAACTTTGTTTGAGGCCACACAGACTTTTCTATAGTAGACACACGTTATTGCTTGATCCAGGATGTACAAAACCCTTAGGCCGAACCATATGTATCTTTTCTTCCAATGTCCCATGTAGAAATGCAGTTTTCACATCCATTTGTTCAAGCTCCATATCAAATTGTGCCACAACAGATAACATTTATTTGATGGAAGTATTGACCACAAGTGACAAAACTTCATTATAATCAATGCCCTCCTTTTGTGTAAAACCTCTAGCAACAAGTCTTGCTTTGTATCTTATCTGCTATTTCCCAATGAACTCAACTTTCTTCTTATAAATCCATTTACAACTGACAAGTTTCTTGTTCATTGGCTTTGATACCAAAATCCAGGTGCCATTTTTCTCAAGAGAGTTCATCTATTCTCTCAGGGCTAATAATCACTGCTCTCATTCTGGTCCCTTCATAGCTTTTGAGTATGGTTTGGGTTTTTAATACTCCAGCTCTTCTGCTACACTTAGAGAAAAATACATCATCTCTACATGACCAAATCTTTGTGGTGGAGTAATTTGTCTGCTTACCCTATCTCTTGCTAACTGATAAGAACTCAAGTTGTCTTCATTGATTTCTTCAATATCATTCTAAGAATTATCTTGAATGTCATCAAGAGCTCCAACTAATTCTGAGACTCCTGAATCCTTTTCAAACAATTGATCTAGATGTACTAGATCCTTAGTTTTATCAGTTAGTTGCTTTTTATTTTCTGAATTTGAAACTTGTTTATATTGCATCTGAGATTCATCAAATATTACATCTCTACTGATAACCGCCTTTCTCATTCCAGATTCAGTACACCAAAGTCACCCTTCACACTCTTTGGATAACCTAACATTACACATTTTAAGGCTTTGGGTTCTAGCTTTTCTTTCTTAGTATGAACATAAGCTCTGCATCCAAAAATCTTAAGATGTGAATAACTAGATGAGGTACGATACCTGGTGAAACTATAAACCAACACCTAATCTAAAGAATAATAAGCGTGATTATACCTAGTGTAGATGATCGGACAAGGCAAAGTAAACAATGGGAAAACTGGAGCTCAAGAGAAAACTAGCTGTTGTATTTGAAAGTAAGAGATAGCGTAGTTACAATACACGAGCTCAGGTTCTATTTATAGACTACATAGGAGGGCAAAATAGTAAAATCATCCGTGGTGCATGCGCTTGGCGTGATAGAGGGGTATGTCGGTAAATTTGTCTTCACGCGGGCAATCTTCCGCGTCTCTGGCGATTCCGCTGATGAAGGTAGTTCCTCTGGCGAAGGCTGCTTCTCTGGCGAGGATGACTTCTCTGGCGACGGTGACTTCTCTGGCGAAGGTGACTTCTCTGGCGATGGTGACTTCTCTGGCGAGGGTGACTTCTCTGGCGAGGGTGACTTCTCTGGTGTATAAGATGCCTTTAGTGAATAAGATCCCTCTGGCGAGGATAATTTCCTCTGACGAGTGCGCTTCCTCTGCCATACTTATTCCGCTGGTGGAGTCGATTCCTCTGATTTGCATCATTTCCCTACTCTGCACGTATCACTCCTCATCAACCACTCCCCCCTCTAGTCTGGTTGAACCGGGTATTCTTCGTGTTCAACCAGCGAAGTATTGTTAGAGCCAGCGCTATGCTGTTTTCCTTGGTCCCTGCAAATTATGAAGACATGAGAGTTCTTATATTATAAGAAAATAAAGGTAGGCCCTGTAAATTGTTCTCTGGCATTTTTGTTACTCCCTCCCCTGGTCTGACTAGTTCACTCTGGGACGATGCAACTAGTCAGAGGATTCACCCGCTTGGATGACGTCACTAGCATTAAATGCCCGCCCTTTCTACAGTACTTTTTCCGTACCCCGAGGTTACTTTTTAACCTTCGCGTCTTTTCGTCTCTCCGTAGAAATTCTTAGCCATTGATTAATTCTTGTATGCCACGCGTCATTCATCCCGTATGGTGGTAGTTGCCCGCGTACGTTACTTAGTCAGTTTCGAAATTTTACTTCCCACTATTCATCTTCTTCACTTTTTCCCTAATTCCTTCATCTGCGATTTCCGGCGATTCTCTTCCTGTTCCGGCGTGTTTTCCCGCGATTCCTCCGCTCCAGTTTTTACTGCCAATCTTTTCCTGACCTAGGTAACTCGCGTATCCTCTTCTCCCGATATTTGTGATCAGTTGTAGTGTAGTGGTATATTTGTTGGTGCTCTGATTGAGCGTGCTAGAAACCTTAGGATTAAAATTTCTGATAATGGCTTCCACTTCCGCTCCCCAACCCTCGCGTTCGCCCTCTCCCCGAGATTCTTCATCTTCCTCCCCCCAGCCTCAGGGTTTTGAAAATCCTCCTTCCCCCTCTTTTTCACGTGACTCTCAGACTACTTCTAGTCCCCCTCGTCCTAAAAAGAAAACTAAAAAGGCTCCCCAACCCCCTAAACCCGTCTCCGCTTCTCGCCTTAGCTTCGCGGCAATGGAAAAGATGAGAAACAAGTGTCGTTTCCCTGACGGTTTAAAATTCGAGGCCTTCTCTAAAGCCTCGAAACCCCCGGAACAACTTCGTGACCACAAAACAATAGCCGTCTGGCAAGCCCAGATAGACGCTGGCCTAAGGCTTCCTCCTCCTCCTCTTCTGGTTGACGTCTGCAACCATTTTCACATCCCCTGTTATCAGGTTACCCCTTCTGCCATCCGAAGGTTATATGCCTTCCATATTCTCTGCCGAGCCCATGGTGTTGGGGACACCGCTAAGCTATTCTGTCAGACCCAATCTCTCCGCATGCAGGGCAGTCCCTTGTATAGCTTTGTCGGTCTTCAGAAATATCCCACCTCCTTCCTTTCCTCCTTAAATTCTTTTGACAAGAATTTTTTGTTCAATTACTGTTACGTGCGCACCCTAGTTGGTTCCTGGCGCGATTATGGCGCCTTGGAGCTGGAGTGGCATAATCCTCGGACTACCTATAAACCAGCCTCTCAGGCCGCTCCCTCCAATTTTGACCTGGGCGTCATAGCCCACCTTAATGCCATGAATAAGGCTGAGCCCCTATCCTGTAAATATCTCGCTGAGAATAATTCAGCTCTGGCGTACAATGGCTTATTTTCCCTATATCCAAAGAAATCAATAGGTAAAAAATATGAGTTAGAAATTATATTAACTTTTGTTACCCTGATTCTAACGGTGTAGAATTTTTATTTGCAGACATGTCTTGGAGGAAACAATGCGGAACCAATTTGGCTGCCGTTGCTTCTCCCACCCGCAGTGGGGAACATGGATCGGAGGGCTCTGCTTCCCGCACGGACCTTCCTGTTCAACCCACTGGGTCCGAGAAGGCTATCACTCTCCCTGTGGCAGAGGTCGCAGAGAGAAATGTGGAAGCCTCACGCACATTTGATGCAGAGGAGGTCGATGCAGGCGGCCTTGTTCACGAGCGCAGACGCCCCAGTACTGGTGACGCATCTGGTACTGGTGGAAAAGGTGTCCAAATTGTGGACATTACTGACGAGGTTCCTTCTCCCAACTCTGCCCAGGACACCGCCACTCCCGATCTCTCGAAGAAGCGGAAGAGGGGCTCTCTGATCTCCGTGGGTGAGAAGGAGAGACAGGAAAGCCTGAAGAAGGCTGGCAAGTCCGCGACTCCAGCCAAGAAGTCTGCTGGTGGTTCGAAAGTCCCTCCTTCTGCTGGGGGAAAGGGCAAGGGCAAGGCTGTGGTCCCTGCTGTTGATGAATCGGAGGATATTGTCCCTGGCCCGATTTCAAGTTTGTCGGGGCAGGGGTTTATTGATGCTTTGTCTTCTCGTGTTCATTCGAAAGACAAGGAGAAAATGGAGAACTTGACACGAGGGGCTCTGGCAAGTCTGTTTGCCCAGACGGCTCTTCAGGTATTTTGCAGCTTGTATCCTTATCTAAAAATTTAAGTTATTAACCTTTTGACTATTCTGGTGGCCCCCGTTTCTCTGAAGAAAATCATTCCTTTAGTGAAGAGTATTTCTTTGTTCTGACATGATCCATTCTATTTCCTTGTAGGTGGAGTCTCGGCTCTGGGGAGCTATCCTGCGCATCCACGATTATGATGTGCTGGAGAAGGAGAGAGAAAAAGAGCAGGCGGACATTGCCAAGCGTGACGACGCCGTCGCTGGGGTAGTGGAGCGCCTGAGTGGAGCTGAGGCAGAGATTGCTGAGTTGAAGGCCAAGCTGGCCCAAGTAGAGGTGGAGAAGTCGTCCCTGGCCTCTGAACTGACAAGGGTGACAAGGGAGAGCCATGAGAGCCTTATGAGGTTCAAGGCAGGGTACGAAAAAGACTATAGGGAAGCCAGGCGTGACTGGAGGAAGACACTTGTGGAGGCTCAGAACCGTGCTTATGTCCTAGCACTACAAGAAAAACGCTAATAGACAACGGACAAAACCCATTGTCTATTAGAAAATCAACTGTTGTAAATGAGAGTATTGTCTATTGGAGGGCGGTCATAGACAACGGCTAGAAACCCGTTGTCTATTCTCTGATAGACAACGGTCGAAAAACCGTTGTCTATTCTTTGATAGACAACAGTCAGTGAACCGTTGTCTATTCTCTGATAGATAACAGTTAGTAAACCCGTTGTCTATTCTTTTGTCTATATTACAATTTTTATTTTGTATTTATATTTAAAATTTCCTATTTTTTCGATCTGATATTTCATTAAATCTAAAAACATTATATAAAAAGCCAAAAATACATAAATTAATAATAATAATTTATACATTAGCATCAAACATCATCATTCTACATCCATTAGTATCAAACATCATCATCCTATATTACATTGAAACATAAGTATAACTTTTTTGATCAAATCTTTTTGCAATACTATCTGGAACTGTAGATCCTCCATGGGCAACTTTCTTGACCAGCTCCATGATTATACTATTATGAATATCTGCAAATTGAGAGCGGAAAAAATGAGACAAAAATCTTATATTCTAACATCTCAGTAGCTCCATGATTATACTATTATATTTTACTTATTTTAGGAAACTATATCATGGAACACCTTTCTTTATGTCATGGTACTGACTTCTTATTGTCTATGTACTAATTTCATCACAATGTATTAGATGACTGACAATAAAAAATATTAAATGACTGACAACACAACACATTATGAAGGATGGTGCAGTAAATTCATGCTTTCAGTAGTCATTGTTTCTCTACCTTCTAAGATGCTGCATGCAGCTATAACATATTTAAACATGTTGACATGGCTAAACATGGTGGATGAGAAAAACATGGATTAAAATAGGCTAAGAATATCAAATAAAAGAAGCAGCATCTCAGGCTTTTTAGGTAAAGGAATCATGCATCATCAAGAGCTTACACAATAATCTCAAGAAAGTTGTTATTTGTCACCCATCTCTCTAGACTCACTATAAGATGTATATACTCAAAATCGAGCCAGAGTTGCCCCTTATGCAATATCCTATTAAAATGGTTCAGAAACGTTAGCTTTTCCAACCCAAAAAGCCTAATTGCCTTTATGCAGCCAAATCCCCATAAATGTTCATCACCCATTTCCTATGACTAACATTTCACACATGTATCATACATATAGAACATATAGAACTGGATAAGTAAGTTCGACTTTCCAGCTATAAACACACAAAGGCTATTGAATCATAAACCTTCTTCGTACAAAACTTTCACATATACGTATACCAGAGACTGCATAATGTAGCATAACTGACAGTATAACTAAAAATAAAATAAAAAGGCTCATAAATTCAGCAAATCAACATCAGATTCAAGAGAATCCTGCAGTACAAAAAGCGAGCTGTAAAAACAGAACACTGTGATGTGCAAGGCACACTAACTAAGCAACTTGAAACTAAAAGTTAGCGCTTGAGACACATTCAGTCAATTTTCCAAAAAATACAAACAATAAACAAGGATACATGAAGTGACTTATCGTTGTACAAAACCACCCTTATCCGTATGTACAATTCTACATACCAGCAATATGGTATTGGCTAAGGCTAACCTATCAATTTGTTAAATTAGGGCCATTCTACTATCCAAAGTCGAAGCCAGTGTATATGGATCATAGTTTACCTTTCTAATGTATCACTATGACTCCTTCCAAGGAATTAGTGAAGGATATTGATTCTAATACTCATACCTGTGGAACTCAATGTAGCCAGTGAAACAATGCCGTGTTTGGTTGGTCGTCCGGAACCCAAAACCAGCAGGTGCCAAATTCAATCTGACAAAATCAATTCAAACACTAAAATTTTGCAAAAAGTCGAAAGACTACATCTCTATCACCAAATAGAAAATGGGGAGAAAAAGCGCAGATGTGAAACAATAAAGTTATTCTTATTAACCCTAAATAATAATCGAATTAAAAATCAATCTAGATGAAATTGTTCATCAGAAACGTGGATTACTAATCGAACAAGGATAGAGAGGTACAAACCCACCATCGCCTGAAGTGGTGCCGCCTATAATCGATAGAGCCGCCGTGGGGTGGCGCCGAAAATCGCATCGCCGCTGTGCCTTAGCACCTGAACTCTCGCCGCCGCCATGCCCTAGCGCCTGAACTCGAGCCGCCGCCGTGGAGTTACTGCCCTAGCGCCGGTGAGGATGGTTTTCCTAGCACCTTGTGAGGCGACAGTGGCTGGGGCTTCGACGCTGATGGGTGGCGTGGGGAAGGAGGCTGGGAACTTAGGCGAAAAGAATAGAACGAAATTACGACTTAGAAACTTCAACCACCCACTGAACCGCGGATCTGGCGCGAGCAACGGAGGATGGGGTCGGACGGCGGTGGGTGGCGTGGGGCGACGGTGGCTGGAGCTTCGATGCTGATGGTGGCGTGGGGAAGGAAGGAAGCTGGGAGCTTAGGCGAAAAAGAGAGAATGAAATTAGGGCTTAGAAATTAATTTTCAAAAAATTTAAACAGACATTACACAACTTAAAAACATTACGTTGTCTATTATGATAATAGACAACGGCTTACCGAAATGCGTTGTCTAATTCAGGCGGTCATAGACAACGGTCCTAAAAGGCGTTGTCTATTCTCTAATAGACAACGGCTTTTAGGACCGTTGTCTATGACCGCCTAAAATAGACAACGCAGTTCTATAAGCCGTTGTCTATTATCATAATAGACAACGGTTTTTGAGACTCGTCGTCAGAATTCTTGTTGATAGACAACGCCTATGCTATACACCGTTGTCTATCAACGTATAGACAACAGTTTTCCAAGCTTGTTGTCTATATTTTGTTGTCTATCAGCTAAATTCTTGTAGTGTAGGGGCGCGAGATCAACGTCTGGAATATTTCTTATCTCCACAAGACCAGCACTTCCTGGAGGTGATGCTGGAAGATACATTGGCGGCTTTCAAACGAACTCCCGAGTATCTGGAAGATTTCGGGCCCCTCTTTGCTTATGTGATACAGCGATCCGCCACGAAGGCGTTAGAGATGGCGGGGGCATCTCCGGAGCAGCTCGCCACCCTGGATCTGCGGGCCTTGATGGAGAACCTCCAGGATGAGGACATAAACAAGCTGATGAAGATCCCTGAGAATTCCCCGGAGAAGCCGGTGTGGTGGTATCCAGTGCTGGAGAAGGCCCTTCCTTATTTTGCCTTTGGGGTTGGGTCCGACTCGTTGCCCTCTGTTCCCAAGTATATGCCTGCCTTCTCTGCTTCCCTGGTGGGCTTCGTGAACCGGCTATGGGATCCTACTGGCAAAGGCACCCGGAAATTTTCTCAATACAGCATGGAGCCTCCCCTGCCCTCTGATTTAGCGGCCTCAGCCTTTGACGATTCTGCTTCCTCCTCCTCCGCAGTGGATAAGCTTTTTGTCTTGTACAGAGACGAACGTGGATTCTCGTCTCCCGAAGATGAAGGAAGCTGGCATGCTGCCGGTGTTTACAGAGGGAGCCTCTGCTAGCCAGGTCCCCGTAATTGCCACCTCTGCTCTAGTCTCCCCTGCCCCTGCTGAAGATTCCTCTGTTCCTCCTGCTTGATAGCCCTGCTCTCCCTTTTGATTTGGCAAATATTTTTGTAACTTTTCAATTTCCAAAAACTTGATACTTACCTCTGACGTTCAATGTATAGCTTACCTCTTTGGCATTCTTTGTTTGAATGAGATTGCTTTGCTATTTGTCTTGCCTTTTAAGTTTCTGTGCTGCTTCTGCCTTCCTTTGTACTTCGTGTTATTTTTGTTATCCGCTGATGTTGAGTTTGTGTTCCCGGATCTCCAACTGTGGTATATATTTTTGGTGTTCATGTTGATTTCTGACTTTGTTGAAATCTGAATGACATCTCTGCTGATTTTGACTGACTTCTCTGGCGAGGATTTTGATGACTCCTCTGGCGAGGATTTTGATGACTCCTCTGACGAGGATTCTGATGACTCCTCTGGCGAGGATTCTGATGACTCCTCTGGCGAGGATTCTGATGACTCCTCTGGCGAGGATTCTGATGACTCCTTTGGTGAGGATTTTGATAACTCCTCTGGCGAGGATTTTGATGACTCCTCTGGCGAGGATTTTGCTGCTGCTTCCCGTTCAAGCCTTCCTTTGTTGCTTCCCATCCAAGCACTCCTTTGCTGCTTCCCATCCAAGCTTGAACACTCTGCGCGGAGCATGGAGGACCCTGGGGGTGCAACCAACTTTCGCGGCTTACGATTAAGTAGTAACCCTCTGCGCGGAGCATGGAGGACCCGGGGGGGCGTAACCAACTTTCGCGGCTTACGATTAAATAGTAACCCTCTGCGCGGAGCATGGAGGACCCGGGGGGGGCGTAACCAACTTTCGCGGCTTACGATTAAATAGTAACCCTCTGCGCGGAGCATGGAGGGCCCGGATGGCATAACCAACTTTCGCGGCTTACGATTAAATAGTAACCCTCTGCGCGGAGCATGGAGGGCCCGGATGGCACAACCAACTTTCGCGGCTTACGATTAAATAGTAACCCTCTGCGCGGAGCATGGAGGACCCGGGGGGTGCAACCAACTTTCGCGGCTTACGATTAAATAGTAACCCTCTGCGCGGAGCATGGAGGACCCGGGGGGTGCAACCAACTTTCGCGGCTTACGATTAAATAGTAACCCTCTGCGCGGAGCATGGAGGACCCGGGGGGTGCAACCAACTTTCGCGGCTTACGATTAAATAGTAACCCTCTACGCGGAGCATGGAGGACCCGGGGGGTGCAACCAACTTTCGCGACTTACGATTAAATAGTAACCCTCTGCGCGGAGCATGGAGGACCCGGGGGGTGCAACCAACTTTCGCGGCTTACGATTAAATAGTAACCCTCTGCGCGGAGCATGGAGGACCCGGGGGGTGCAACCAATTTTTGCGGCTTACGATTAAATAGCTTCCCTCTGCGCGGAGCATGGAGGGCCCGGATGGCACAACCAACTTTCACGGCTTACGAGCGCTTCCCTCCCTCTGCGCGGAGCATGGAAGGCCCGGATGGCATAACCAACTTTCGCGGCTTACGAGCGCTTCCCTCTGATGGCAGCGTGATTCCTCTGCTTTTCCCCTTGACTTACTGAGGAGCAATTTTTAGATTTTTGAATTTAAAAATTGGGGACTACGGGTATACACCCTACTCCCCCCTCTGGTGACATGTGCAATACTCTGTTATGAACATGTTGGCCCAATTACTTCTTATTCCATCTCCGGCCCATAAACTCGCGTGAGCCCGTTACCCCTTAGCCCTTTTCTTAAACCCAATACCATCTCTATATATACCCCTCCACCCTTCATGACCTAGCTTAGAATCCCTTATCTTCTTTCCGCCGCCCCTAACTGATCTCCTCTCAAACCCTAGATCTCCCGATCCTTTGCCTCTCATATCATGTATCCCTTCCTATCTTAGTTGTAAAGCACTCAGTCGGGGGAGTGAGTCCTGTTAAGAAAGTGCACAATGTTGAAGACTGAAAAAACAGGACTCTCCCCCGCCTGAGAGTTTTATCTCCAGGGTTCCTGAAGAAAACTTCCTCGTCATCCATAGTTTGGTTATAAAGCACCCAATTGCGGGGAGTCCTGTTCAGGGCACCCACATCTTTGAAGGCTCCGCCCTTCCCTTTGTGTTTTCGAGGTAGATCTCCGGTATTGTGGTTGCAGGGAGCAGGCTTCCGGCAATCGGGAGCATTATCCCCGGCTTCCTGAGATCTGGATGTTGGTTGGTTTGTTCCTCTTCTGTACTCTTTCTTTTTGGCACTTTGACTTGTTTGTTTTTTCCTGGTGTTCTGCAGGCGTGAGGTAGATCTGGAGTAGATCTGAGAAGTGGGCATGTCTCAGCGGAGAAGAAGAGCTTGAAGTGTTGGCGCATGGAAGAAAAGTCGTCAATCCCTGATGTTTGCTTTTCCTTTGACCTGCTAAGAAGCAGTTTTTGTATTTGTTTCTCCCTTGTTCTGCTAAGAAGCAGTTTGTATTTTGAATTTGTAAATTGTGGGCTAGGGGTATACACCCTACTCCCCCCCTCTGGTGACATGTGCAATGCTCTGCATGAACATGTTAAGTAGCATATGTGATGTAAAAAAACGATAATTTAAAGTAAATAAAACAACACCAGGGAATTCCCTAGAACCACATATCTGTTTTATTGATATTATGGCCTCGGACCTCGTTAAAACCCCTGTGGGGAAAAAGAGTATCCGGTCTACATTGGCGTTAGTCCTGCTAAGTAGCAGTTATACATAGAACTTTTTGAGATTGTTAATATTCCATGGTCTAGGAAGAGCTCTGCCGTCTGGATCCGACAATATATAAGCTCCACCCCCTAAGACCTCTGTGATGATAAACGGGCCTTCCCAATTAGCTTCGAACTTGCCCACTGCTTTCAATGCATCAGCCCGCTTGAGAACCAGATCTCCCTTTGCCAATTTCCGCGCTCTGACCCGCTTGTCATACCCTGCCTTGATAATGCCTTTGTATTTTGCTGCTCTGACCCGGGCTTCATCCCTCTGTGCTTCCACCAAATCTAGCTCTGCTCGACGAAGTTCAGCATTGTGCTCGGTGTCGTAGGTTGTTATCCGATATGATTCCAATCTTGCCTCTGCTGGTATTACCGCATTAGATCCATACACCAGGGTAAATGGTGCTTCACCCGTGGCTGTCTTTGGGCTAGTGCGGTAGGCCCAAAGTACAGTATCCAGCTCCTCCACCCATTTGCCTTTGCTCTGAGTCAGCCTCTTCTTGATCCCTTCACATATTATCCTGTTGGCCAACTCCACTTAGCCATTCGCTTGCGGATGAGCTACCGAGACGAATCTTTGAGTGATGTCCATCCGATCACAGAAATCCGCGATCCTCTGCCCAGTGAACTGGGTTCCGTTGTCAGAGACGATGATCCTGGGCACGCCAAATCTGCAGCATATATTCCGCCAAATGAAGCGCTCCACGGTCACCTCATCGATTTTCCCCACAGCTTCAGCCTCTACCCACTTAGAAAAGTAGTCCACCTCTACGAGCAGAAAACATTTGCCCCCTGGTGCCGTGGGCAGCTTCCCGACTATGTCGATACCCCACTTGTCGAATAGACATGCAGCGTACATAACACCCATAGGCTCCCCTGGAATGTTAATTCTCCCGGCGTGTCTCTGGCAAGCCTCACACTTGCGAACGAACTCTCTGGCGTCTTTGTTGATATTAGGCCAGTAGAACCCTGCCCGAATGATCTTGCGTACAAGGTCCCGGAATCCTGTGTGACCACCACAGCAACCTGCATGAACTTCATTTAACGCAAAGTTAGCTTCCTCTGGAGATAAGCACTTTAGTAAAGGCTGAGTAAAGGATCGTTTGTAGAGTTGGTCATTAAGCAAGCAATAATTTTCGTATCGGGCCCTCTGGTTAGACTCTTTGTTCAATCGCTCCCCTGTCTTGAGAAAATGAATAATAGGAGCCCGCCAGTCGTCTCTGACCTCCACGGAGAAGACCTGTGAAGTCCCCATCTCTCTGGCATCACAGAGTAAAATAATTTCATCGCTCCAGGTTTGTTCTACTGCACTAGCCATTCGCGCCAGTAGGTCTGCTTTCGTATTATCTTCCCGAGAAATCTGCTCGATTTTGAATTCCATAAACTTATCCTTCATCTCGCTGAGCTTGCGGTGGTACGCCCTCATACGTTCTTCTTTGACACTATAACCCCCTGAATATTGTTGGGCCACTAACTGGGAGTCTGTCTTGATGATGACACATTCAGCCTTGAGTTCTGACAAAATGTGCGCCCCTCTGACCACAGCTTCATACTCCGCTTCATTGTTGGACAGCCGGCAAGTGAATTTAATTGCAAACTGATATATACCATACCCCGGTGATGTGATGTATACTCCGATTCCGCATCCCTCTTTTGTCACTGATCCATCCACAAAGGCAACCCAAAACTCTGGTACGGGACGGCGAGTTATTTCTTGGATGAAATCTGCCAACGCTTGTGCTTTGATCGCTGTTCTTGGCTCGTACTCCACTTCATACTCCCCCAACTCCACAGCCCACTTCACCATTCTGCCCGATAAATCCGGGCGCCCCATCACTTGTTTGAAAGGTAAGGCAGTGCGCACCACTACCCGATGTGACAGAAAATACGGCCTCAACTTTCTCGCCGTGACCATGACCGCCAGAGCAGCCTTCTCTATCTCTGTATAATTCAATTCAGGACCCTGGATGATTCGGCTGACGAAGTAGATAGGTTTCTGGTGATTTCCCTCCTCTCTGATAAGCACAGAGCTGATTGCATCCTCCCCCACTACTATATACAAATACAACGTTTCTCCCGGAACCGGCTTGGTCAGAGTCGGGAGCTTTGCTAGATATACCTTGAGATCTTCAAATGCCGCTCGGCATTCCTCTGTCCATAGAAATTTAGTTCCCTTCCTTAAGATTTTAAAAAACGGCATGCTGCGCTCTGCCGACCGTGATATAAACCTGCTCAGAGCAGTGATGCGCCCATTTAGAGTCTGCACCTCCTTGATCCCTCTGGGTGGTGTCATTTCCATGATGGCCTTGACCTTTTCTGTGTTAACCTCGATCCCTGCAGGGGTAACCTTGTAGCCCAAGAATTTGCCTGTTGTGACCCCGAAAGTACATTTTGCTGGATTCAACATAAGCCGATGCTTTCTAACCACAGTGAAGATTTCCTCGAGATCAGAGACATGGTCCTCTGCCCTTATACTCCGCACAAGCATGTCATCCACATACACCGAGATATTCTTGGAGAGCTGTTCCTTGAAGACTTTCTCCATCATCCGCTGATACGTGGCCCCCGCGTTTTTCAAACCGAATGGCATACTCTTCCAGCCATAAACCCCGCAACAGACGGCAAAAGCCGTTTTAGCAATGTCTCCCTTGTTCATTTTAACCTGATGGTATCCCTGATACGCGTCTATCATGGATAATAAGGCGCATCCCGAAGTGGCATCCACCAGCTGGTCAATCCTCGGCAGAGGATAGTGGTCTTTTGGGCAACCGGCGTTCAGATCTCTGAAGTCTACGCACATCCGCCAAGTATTTGTCTTCTTTGGTACCATCACCGCGTTTGAAATCCACTCTGGGTATTGCACCTCCACAATGTGCCCTGCTTCCAACAACCCATAGACCTGCTCCCTTATTGCAGCGTCCTTCTCGGCCCCAAAATTCCTTGTTCGTTGCTTTACTGGCTTAATTTTAGGATCCACATTAAGGCAGTGCTCTGCCAACCCTCTATCAATTCCCTTCAAATCGGCGGTGCTGAATGCGAACACATCCGCATTTCTGCGCAAGCAAATAATGAGCTCGTCTCTGACTTGATCACTCATGGAAGACCCAATTTTGGTCTGAAAACCCTCTTTTCCTGGAAACAGTTCGATCATGTTGCAAACATCACTAGTAGACACCAGCGCGGTTTTTTCTGTACTGTCCCTGTCTTTCAATACATCTGCCAATTCCTGACGCTCCTCTGCCGAAGCATTCACTTCGCCCACCTTCCCCTTCTTCCGTGTATCCAATCCCTCTGTCACTCTTTCCCTCTTCTGTCCCGCTGAATGTGTAAGCATTTGTACGTGGCAAGCTTTCGATGCTGTTTGATCACCACAAACTTCTCCCACTCTCCCTCCCTCGATGGGGAATTTCATTTTCAAGTGAAACATAGAGATCACTGCCCTAAACGCCATCAATGCAGGCCGGCCAAGTATCACATTGTAGGAGGGCTTTGGCATGTCAACCACCAAAAACCGCACCATCCTAGTTTTGCTATTAGTTGCCGTAGTGCCGAGATTTAACGGTAACTCCACATAACCCAGAGGCATGACCATTTCTCCTCCGAACCCAAACAAAGGGGCATTCGTTGGCTCAATGTGAACGTTGATTCCCATGTTTTGAAGGCACTCCCAATATAAGATGTTCACCGCGCTGCCCGAGTCTACGAAGACACGGTGAACGATACAGCCGGCAATATCCGCCATAATAACCAGTGCATCATCGTGCGGGTACATTAATGTACGTAGATCCTCTGCCCCAAAGGTGATCATCGGCTCTTCTGCTGCGGTTGTAACCTCCATAACCTGCTTGTGGTAGTATCCTGACTTCACTGCTCTGACCACTTGTTTCTTAGCCCTATTTGATGTGGGCGTCCCGTTCTCTCCGCAAATCATATGAACTTCCCTCCGATACGGGGGAGGAGGTGCTTGTCTTTCCGGCCCTTCCCTACGATTATCCCGATTGTCATTTCTCTGATCCCTATTATTCCCCTGTTCTTGTCGTTGATCCCGGTTATTTCTCTGATCCCTCTGATCTCTATGATCCCTCTGGTCCCTATGATCCCTCTGATCATTCCTCCTCTGGCCCTCATTTTCTCTGTCAATGAACTGGTCGAGATTTCCCTGGCGCACCAGTAGCTCTAACTGATGCTTGAGATGTCCGCAATGTTTTGTGTAGTGTCCAAAAGAGTTGTGATACTCACACAGCTTATTATTAGACCCCTCCTGTGGCGGCCCATCCCGGTAGGTTCCCGGTGCCCGAAAGAATGGTTGATCCTTTATCAAATGAAAGATTTCCTCCTGTGGTTTATTTAAAGGCGTGTATTCAGTAAACCGCGTGACTTCGTTCACGGTACGTTGCTGCTGGGGCGGTATTCCTCCTTGAGGTGGCAGTACCCTCGGAGGTAACCCTCTGAATGGTGCTCTGTCCTGGTGTCTCTGTCTCTCTGGTGCTTCCTCAGCTCTTTTAACTTTATGTTTATCGTTTTCCGCTTTTCTCGCCATCTTGGCATCCTCCAACTGTAGATAGCCTGGCAACCTTGCCATAATATCGTCGAAATCCCTCGCTGGTCGGATCTGTAGCTCGTCAAAGAAGAGCCCCGGCTTGAGCCCTCTGACGTAGGCACAATTTTTAATCTGAGATTCCGCCTCTGGCACCTCCAGAGCGGCTAAGTTAAATCTGGCAGTGTATTCTCTCAATGTTTCAGTTTGATCTTGTTTGATATCCATCAGCGACAGAGCCGACTTCCCCACCCTTCGCGAGCTTGCAAACTGTCGTAAGAAGCGGGTCTGTAAATCCTCAAAGGAGTGAATAGAATTGGGAGCGAGTGTTCCGAACCATAACTGGGCTGGTCCAGTGAGAGTAGTGGAGAATATACGGCACTTGATGCCCTCAGTATACATATGCAGTGTGACCAACCCTTCAAAACGATTGAGGTGGACCTCTGGGTCGGTAGTGCCATCGTAATCTAGCGAGATGGGTTTATAGCTCCTGGGTAAAGTGTCTGCCAAGATATCATCAGAGAAAGGACTACGATTGCTGATAGGATGAAACCTTGAAGTCTTAGCCCTCTTGTCCTCCTTATACCTTCCCTGCTCCCTTTTGTCCCTTGGCACGTCACGGTCATGACGCTTGTGAGCCCGGTGCCCTGGCCTGCCAGAGGAAAACTCCAGCTCCCTTTCTTCTGCTCTTTCGGTGTACCGTGATTTCTCTGGGCGGTGGGACTTCTCTGCTCTGTAGGACCGCTCAGATCTCTGTTCCCTGTCGTCCCTCTGGGATTTCTCCCTCAACGATTCTTCCAGATTCTCAAGTTGGTGTTTCAGCTGCGACACTTGCTTTTTCAACCGTGCCTTCTCCTTCGGTCTCTCTTCCTCAAACACAAGGGAGACGGATTGACTGTCAGACTCGTCAACCCTCTCTTTCCTGACAACACTGTTGAGCCTAACACGGCTCCCCTCTGGTCTAGCTAATTCTCTGTCAGCAGCGTTGTTTAGCCCTATTTTGTGATGAATCTCTGGGTGTTTACGTGTTATATTGAGTTTTATTTTGGTCTCTTTCACTTAAGAGGTGAATGATTTGAGCTTTTGTGTTAATTTTGTTGTCTCAGGATTTTGTGCTCACATTGATTGATATGTGAACAAAAGTAATGTCAGAATTTAGTTGATTGGTCTGAAGAAGAATCGAAGTTCGTCTCGATATGAGTTCGTAGGCGAAAACAGATCTAAAATCCGACTTGAAACGAGGGAGAACGGACCAAAACAAAAACGCTGCGCATTACAGTCTGCGAAGGGCATACACGGCGCCGCTGTGGGACGGCGGCCGCCGTCCCTGGGCGCGTTTTTTCCGTTTAAAAGACGAATTTTAGGGGTTTTCACCCCACACTCGAACACAGCAGCCTCCTAGGCGATTTCCACTTGTTTTCTCTTAGTTTTAGAGTAGTTAAACCATCAACAAACATCTTTTGGCTTGTAGATTGAAGATCATGTTAGTTTTCATTACATCGGATTGAAGTTTTGGATTGTTCTCGCTGTAAGAATTCAGTTTATGTTTTCTTTGGATTGAATGCTAGTTTATTTCCTTTGCGTAGATTATTGTTGCTTCGAGTTTACTTGATGAATTAGTTGTTCTTTATTCTCGCCTAGATAATCGTTGTTTATGATTTATTGAATTATCTAATGCTTTCTAGATTGCTAGCTAGAACCCTAGATTTATTAGTTCCCTGCGTTCTTAATATGCTTCCTATTTTCGCCTAGATAGATTTATATGCTTTCTGTTGATTCTGCATTAGATAATTTTACAAGCTTTATTTAATTACGCCTAGATTTAAAGAGAGAGTGTCAGACCCAACTACCCGATTAGAGTGTTTAGGTTTCATTTCCTGTTTCCTGTGAGTAGCACGATCGAAGCCCTGCTAAGCCTTCCTTGAGAGACGACTTGAGTCACCTTACCGCCCTAGGACGACCTAGTATAAATTCGAGTCCATCCGCTAGGTGTTTTTGGATGAGTCAAGCGTCCCCTTGCATTTCCCCAGGCATCACAGCCTGTTTGTTGATTGCCAACATGTTTGCCTCCTGAGCAGCGGGAGGTGGGGCCTCAGTGCCCTGCGGGTTAGCCGCTCCAACCGGGGTAGCTACAGTGGGGATGACAGACATCATCGGAGTTCCCAGTGCCTGACGCATATTAGCATAGCTGAGCAAAGCCATCATTTGCTCTGCCAGCCCGAAGTTAAGCGATCCCCCTCCAGACGTGGGGGCCAGACTTGGCAGATCAGAGCCCGGTGTTACCAGAGCAAACCTCTGGGCGTTGACGTTCAACCCTGTTGTCGGAGTGGCTGAGATAGCCTGGAAACCCGGTGGCACAGTGAAAGTGGGGTTACCCTGAAGGCCACTGAACAGTGAGGTAGGCACCTCGGTAGTGACAGCAGCAGAATCAAACTCCTTCTCCAAGTTGCGGTGAGCATCAGAGGATCCCATAGTACCTATATAAAAACAAAGTGAGAAGAAATCTAGATAACAAATGGATAGAGCCTCCCCTACTGATTGAAAACCCGATATGAGAAATTCCAAGCACCGGCGCAGAGGCCGTTAAAAAATTCCCCTTAAGACAACTCCATGCCTGGGGAAATAAACCCAGGGCATAGATTAGAACAATCAAAGCCCGAACAACAGAAATTTCCCCTGTAGACTGTTATCAAGATCCGGCAGAAGAAACAGAGTGTCCAGAGATAGACATAAAACAGAACAACCACCAAGAAGCTTGTTAGCACAAAACGTTAAGCATGAGATATAGTAAATAATTTGCGAGAAAACGAACATCATAACCCAGAATTACCACGATCGTGCGCTATATTAACCGTAAAAACCCAAAAACAATAGAGTTATCATGGCAATCAGCCGGATTAGTAATATAACGTGCTAAACAGGGTATATAACAAGGATTAGTCGAAGAAAATATGGAACACACCAACAATTATCATCCTCACTCGAAACATAGTCGTAAATTAACAGTGCAAACCCAATCATCACAGAAACAAATCATTACCCCATAATCCACCGATAGAAAACGAAGATTAGCCACAAAAACACGAGAAATATCGACAATTATTACCCTTAAACGAAAAACATCCACAAATCAACAACACAAGCCCAATCAACAACATTCTACCGAAGCGAAACCCCATAAATCGTCAACCAAAACCCAAATCAAGCAAAAACAGAGCGATACTCCACAATTCACCGGTATAAACGTCAGATCTACAAATAAAATCCCGATTATACGAAGAAACTTTGAATTCACCCAAAATTGAATCGATCAATCGGTAGATAAACACATATCCCCCCAGTTCATGATTTTCGACTTTCGCCACCTTTCCCCATGCACCAAAAGCATAATTAAACACAGATCGCAAAGAATTGAAAGCACATCAACCCGAGAAAACGTAATTAACAGCTCGCAATCATCTAGGTGTCCGAATTATCGGCTCCCGCGGTACCGACGCGCGCAAACCCGATTGGAATTTCAGATCTGCCCACGCCGGCGTCCGTAAACTCACATCCTAACTCAGTAGCTTTCCCACAGACGGCGCCAGTTGGTGAAACTATAAACCAACACCTAATCTAAAGAATAATAAGCGTGATTATACCTAGTGTAGATGATCGGAGAAAGCAAAGTAAACAATGGGAAAACTGGAGCTCAAGAGAAAACTAGCTGTTGTATTTGAAAATAAGAGATAGCGTAGTTACAATACACGAGCTCAGGTTCTATTTATAGACTACATAGGAGGGCAAAATAGTAAAATCATCCGTGGTGCATGCGCTTGGCGTGATAGAGGGGTATGTCGGTAAATTTGTCTTCACGCGGGCAATCTTCCGCGTCTCTGGCGATTCCGCTGATGAAGGTAGTTCCTCTGGCGAAGGCTGCTTCTCTGGCGAGGATGACTTCTCTGGTGACGGTGACTTCTCTGGCGAAGGTGACTTCTCTGGCGAGGGTGACTTCTCTGGCGAGGGTGACTTCTCTGGCGATGATGACTTCTCTGGTGTATAAGATGCCTTTAGTGAATAAGATCCCTCTGGCGAGGATAATTTCCTCTGACGAGTGCGCTTCCTCTGCCATACTTATTCCGCTGGTGGAGTCGATTCCTCTTATTTGCATCATTTCCCTACTCTGCACGTATCACTCCTCATCAATACCATACCTCATCTGGAATCTTGAAATCCACTACAAATAAACGCGATTTGTTGATCAAGCATGCTGTAGTAACATCAGTCTCTACCCAGAATCTTCTTGGCATTCCTGATTCAAATAGTATGCATCTTACCCTTTCAAGTATGGTTATGTTCATCGTTTTAATGACTCCATTTTGTTGTGGAGTACTTGGAATTGTCTTATGTCTTCTTATTCTTTTTCTGCATAGAACTGTTAAACTCTCCAGAAATAAATTCCAAACCATTATCGATTTTTAGACATTTGACTTTAGTTCATTTCTCATTTTCCACCTCATTGCACCATACTTTGAACTTTTCCAATGTCTCAGTTTTATCCTTCAGTATGTATATCCACAACTTTCTTGAATAGTCATCCATTATAGACATAAAATACCTTCTCTTCCCAAAGCTTTCAATTTTAGTAGGCCCCCATAAATATGAGTATATATAGTCTA
Source organism: Salvia miltiorrhiza (assembly GCF_028751815.1). Lineage (NCBI taxonomy): Eukaryota > Viridiplantae > Streptophyta > Magnoliopsida > Lamiales > Lamiaceae > Salvia > Salvia miltiorrhiza. The sequence continues at coordinate 20,294,329 of NC_080391.1, read as the reverse complement.
AATGTGACTTAGATGTGTGTTTACCTGTACTGAATGGCAGTCTTTTGCTTTTGCCTAAGATACACTGCTCAGATTGGTCCTCCTTGAAAACAATTGGATTGCTGATCTTCTCTTGCTTTAGCAGGTGGTTCATACCATTTTCTCCAACATGGCCCAACCTTTTGTGCCAAAATATTGAGTTATCCTTTTTGATAATGTCACTTTGCCCAGCATCAACTTCTGCTTCGAGGTAGTGGACCTCCATTCATAGCCCTTTTCTCCAGAGACCTAAGTGATATCAAGTTTCTCTTTAAACTAGGAATGTATCTAACATCCATTAAAGTTGTTACTATCCCATCATGCATGCAGCCTAAACTTGATACTCTATTTTCCCTTAGTCTCACATGCCTGATTGTATCCGAGAATCACAATACCTTCCCTCTGATACTGCAATTCATTAAACCAGCTTTCAATAGGACACATATGAAAGGAGCAGCCTGAATCCAGTATCCATTGGTCATCAAGGTGAGTCTCCATCACATTCAGAGCCTCTGCAGTGTCACATTGCTCTTGTTCTTTTTGTTACTGTTTCCCAGCATCAATAGATTGCTTCTGATTCCTCATTCAGATGATGCAATCCCTCTTCCAGTGGCCTAGTTTCTTGCAATGATAGCAAGTTTGCAATTCATTATCTGAGGCTTTATTTCCCTTTTCTTATTTTCCCTTCTTGAAATCCCTTTTAGATTTCTTAGATTTCCCACATTTCTGCTTCACAGTGAGCCCTTCACCATCATTTTCTCTCTTTTGAATTGTTGATGACTTCTGCAGTTCTTTGACCTTTAATGCTGACTGTACTTCCTCTGCAAATATATCATTTTCCCTCCCATACAACATATCATCCTCTAGTTGATCGTATGAGCTATGGAGGGCATTCAAAAGGATAATTGCTTGATCCTCATCTCCAACTTTCACATCAACAATTTCAAAATCATCAATGATCTTGTTGAATGCTTCGAGTTGATCATCTAGAGATATTCCATCTGTGATTTTGAAGGATAACATCTGCTTCAAAAATAGCCGATTGGCCAGTGACTTTGTCATGTAGATCGACTCCAATTTTGCCCAGACCACCGCTACAGATTTCTCTCTAGCCACTTCCATCAACACCAAGGCATAATATGATTAAGCTATGAGGTCTCTCACACATTTCTGCTTTCTTGAGTTCCGCCTCTACAGCTGCCGTGATCTTTTCTTTAGAATCAGTGTCCTTCGCCGTCGAAGATGATACTCCATCATCCTCTCTCAGAGCCGCATCAAGCCCTGTTGTGTCAGTAACGCACGCATCTTGATGCGCCACAAACAAAGATCATTTTTACCCGTGAATTTTTCCATCTAAATTCTTGGCATTGGCATCTTTGAGCCAATTGAAGGTCTCGCTTCCCACAGACGGCGCCAATTGTAAAGTAAAATGGTACAAGAAATTAAAATTACAGACACGAATTTACATGGTTCGGTCTTACGACCTACATCTACAGGCCAAGAATTTGAACTATCTTTTATTCACACTCACAAACTGAGATTACAACAGAAATCGATAGAGCTATCAAGAAGTTCTTCGTCTTAATAGACTTCGAACAAAACGAAGAAATATAACTCTAAAACGACTCTGCAAATTGCGAGCTTCTGCAACTGGAAATGGCGAATGAATTGACTGAAGAAGATGAAGGCTCAGAGTTAGTTATAACTAACTCATTCATCTCTTAAGTCATAGCCGTAAGATCAAGATTAATGGCTGCGATTAATCACTCACTTAAAACTTTCTTTCGCAATTAGAATCCTCCGAATCGGATTATTTGCAATCAAGTCCTTCCACAGAAACGCACTCTTATTTCTTTGACACAAAACACGACTTTCAGTTTGATCAAATCAAAAACAACAGACATGACAACTAACGGTTACCGACAACTTAAAATAAGAACAATGAATGAACGAGTAAAATTTCTTTTCTTAATCATTCGCAGCATCTGTATAAACTATGCACTTTAATCTATGTCCCAATTTAATCAAATCTATACTGTACTAAAATTATAGACTCAATTACTATATATCATCATATCATCGATGAAGACACAATAATTTAAAGTAGATGGATATAAACGTATACAAGAAATAATTCACCGTAATGGAAGTAGAACTGTTCTATTACACTTAACTTGCACATGAAAAAGAAGAAAAAGTGGATGAAAAACAAACAAGATAATGGAAAAGTAAAATCTAATCTAGCTACTAAATTATTTCTAATAGGCCACTTCTATATTTGCATGTGACACTTCATAAAGTTTGGTAGCTTTTCCGAAATTTCTTAAATTTGTTTCCGACAACGAGATTGCATAATGCTATTTTATTATAATAAATTAGTACACTCACTCGTGCAATAAATATTAAAATTAAGTGTTATTTTTTTGTAAAGAAATATAAATATTAAATATAATTTATAAATTAAATTATTAATAAATTCAACAAAGAGAAAAATAAATAAATAATATTATATAATCCTTTTTTAGATATTACTTGAATTATTAAAATGATAAATTTCTAATTAAAATTTTGCAACCCACTTCATAGTCAAGAATGAAAAACTAATCTTTTTTTAGGCTAAAAAAACTAATCATTTTATTACTACAATAAAAGTGTGAAACTCTTATTCCACCATAACACATTCAACCAATTTCTAAAAACTTGGGGGAGCGAGAGAGTATTATAGAATCCTTTGTATATATATTTGTGGTTGTACTGCCATCATTTCTATATATCATCCCGTCTCAATTATAATAATGTCCCAAAAATTTTTTGAACGTCCCATTTATAATGTCTCAATCCAAAAAAGGAAATAATTTATTTTTAAAATGTTATTATTGGGACGGAGGGAGTATAATAAAATAGATTTAACAAAACATGACATCATATATTGCAAAAAAATATGCAATTTAAATTCTTTATATGAATTAAAAAAGATCTTCTAATATATGTCAAAAGATATTTTTTACCATTTATTTCATATTTATGTTTGAAGCGAGTAATTTTTTATATTACTAAACTAACAATATGTTTAAAATAAATTTTTACATACATGTGAAAAGGGGATATAAATATGAATTAATACAATAAAGCATACTAGTTATTGTTTTAGTTAGATCTTTCAACGAGAATATATCTCATGATGAACATTCTAATAGTTTATAATCCTCATCATGACTGATGCTATAAATTTAAATGTACAAATCATCGTTGACAAAATATTCAAAATATTTGATAATTGTAATTAACATTATTCATTATAATTATAAAATAAGATGTTAGAATAAAAATAAACAATAAATTTAAATCATATTTAATAATATACAAATAAATGTCAATTTAATATTATATTTAATTGCAAGAAGAAAATATTTTTTTTTTACAAATAAATGAAAGTTTTCGTATATGAACATAAATAAAAATAAAATAATCTAAATCATATATATATAGGGGGCCGCTCCAATGAGACCCCCTAATTTTAGTGAGATCTAGGACACGATCTGGTGCATTTATTTTATCAATCTTATGGCTGATATTGTATCTGGAGGGTGATTTTTTTTCGCAGGGTTCGAATCCTGGAGGAAGCAGAATATTTTAAATTTTGCTATTCATCAATATATACTGCATTGTTCATCAGTATATACGGCCCTGTTCATCAGTATATATGTTTTATTCATTACGAAATTTTTAAATTTTATTTTTCATCAGTATATACATCTTGTTCATTATATATACGTTTTGTTCATTAGTATTATATGTCTTATTCATTGTACTCATGTTACACGAAAAATAGGGGGTCTCACTGGAGCGCGCCCCTATATATATATATATATATATATATATATATATATATATTTTAATATATATAACTATTTATTCATCCACAAATCGATATTAAAATTAGTACGAATTTTCCTTTTATAAATTTTACATATCAAATTAAAGAGTTTTAAAATTATTCAATATAATTGCTACACTTTAGTTGCAATAAAAACTATTATAATTGAAATATCATATAAATAATAAAGCATAAAATATAAACACAAAAAATAAAATAATGTAATAAAATCAAAATAGAAAGAAATGAAAAAAGCAACGTGGATGTCATGTGAGAGAGATAAAATATGGAAAATGAAAAATAAAAATAGTTTTTTTAATTAGTTTTGAAAATGAGGAACGAGTAAGGGTCAAATTCTATTTTCTAGGAAATGAGGGAAAAGAAAAAAAAAAGATTTAAAGGGTGAAATTTTGTTTATCTCTCATTTTTTCATGATAAATTTACAACTAAGAGCATCCACAGTTCCGAGGCTTCGCCCGGATCCCGGAGGGTCACTGAACAGGTGTATGGGGGGAGGGGAATACACTTGTAGGCTATTTTTCAAAAACAAACTTTTACAAATAACTGAAGAGTATCGATTGATACTGAAAAGGTTGACTGATATGAGCAGTGAAAAAAACTTCAGCTGTAAAGTGGTTGTAGACTGATACTGAAGTAACTTCAGTATTTTTGATTTCACTTGAGTTCAGAGCTTTAACTGATATCCACGTATAGTAAGACTTCAGTCTAGAATTTGTAAACAGAGAAGTGTTATGAATCTTACTGATTATCCGAAGATTTATCAGTTAGACTAATAACACTAGCAGCGGAAAATTAAACTTAGTTCAAATAGCCTTTAGAAAGTTTGTCACTTAACAAAATCCTTAGTTTCTTCTTTCAATTAGTCAGTTTCAGTTGTCAAACAATTTTAGCGCAAATAAAGAACTCAAGGATTTTTACGTGGTTCGGAACAAGTTCCTACTCCCACGGTTAGTTAAACACATTGACAAACACTCTGGGCTTGTGCTTACGGGTGCACAACAAACCTTAGACTGAAAATAGAATTTCCAATACCAACACACTGGGTTGGATTTCTCGCTCTTTCTTAGCACGCTAAGACAAAATGCCTTTTCCAGCGGGTGGCTAAGAACTCTGGAGTCAGAGCACTGGTTTGAACTCCTCACTTCTCAAACTCTCTTTTCTCTCAATTGAAAAGGGTTTGAAATACCAATTAGATTATAGAGAACATGCTCTCTGTAATATGAAACTTAGGCTTTGGATAAAACAAGGATTTGCGTAAGATACTAAGAGAATGTGTATAATCAGTGAACTGATTTAGGCTTTGATAATTCTCTTCTTCGATTCAAACTTTTGAAGGCAGTGAAAGGCTGAGTTGTAATTTCGGCAGAGGTTTAGCTTGTGCATTTGAATCGGTGAAGATTGTGGTGTTCCTCGAGCTCTATTTATAGGCGAAGTCTTGAATAGATCCGTTGGCTGAGATGGTCTTCAAAAATTCATCCGTTGTGAGAGAGATTTGAATTTGGCTGACGTTACTATCTTCGAGGTTCCTAATTTGGTGAAGAACGACGTCTCAGGTACAGCAGGTAAGGCGTCTCTGAAAAGCTTGCACCAAAAAAGAATGCTCTGCAGAGAAATGGCGATCTTCAATATCTCTGCATTTAATGCGGCTATACTTGAAAGTACGTGGCTTCCTTTTAACTTAGAAACTTTAGTCCGGGAAGAATGTCAACTGATACTTGACTTGAGTATCAGTCCGCTAATTCCACGTGGCCATCATTAATACTTCAGTCATAACTGATCGTTCAGTTATATTCATGTCCAATCAGTACTTCAGTATTTGACTTGGTCTTTTCACAGCTATCTTCAGTTGAGGTCTTCAGTCTTCAGGACAACAGTCTAACTAGAAGACATGAACTCTAACATTTGAGTTCGAAAAGTTCTAGTCTATTACAAGAAGAACTAAGAGTTTTGGTATCATCAAAACTAGGGATATGATATTTCATTAAGTTCCCAACATTTTTCCCCTTTTTGATGATGCCAAAACCATACAATCAGTCATAAGCCAAAAGACGACTGAAAACAGAAAAGCAAGATACTAAACAGGGTGAATACTATTTCTCCTTAACAAGATAACTTAAAATCTTGCTGACTGAAAGAAAAACAACAGTTAAAGAACAAGAAGAAAGCATAACTGAAAAGATATAAACGAGTAGTCAGAGCATGGACAAAAATGAATTGTCTTCAGGTTGAGATCAAGAGGAACAATATATTCAATTCAAAATAACTGATGAGATATCAGTTTTTGGTACAAAGCAAAATACAAGGCCAAAGCAATAAAGAAATACAACAGTTAGAACATGCTAAGGCATCTGCTGATACACACTGAACACTGTCCTCTTGATGTCTTTATAGTCACACGGGTGACTCCACTTTGTAACTCCCCATATCCTGCAAAGAGCTTCGACCTCCGTCTTGATGGTTTCTCTGTTGATGTGATTCTTGTGCTTAGGAGGACTTACAAAGGCTCTCAGGGGTATTGGATTGTTGACATCCTTGCTTTATCTTTTGCATCTATCAATCTTTTCACCATCCCCTTTTCATACCAGTTGAAAGGGAAGTATCTCCAGGCATGTCTTTGGAAGTCCAGATCCTGCTTTAGATTACCAAAGACTATCCATTTAGTATAGATTTTTTTTATCCTTTCCCACCAGTCGTTCATGTCTTTAGGTACCCATTTATCAACTCGATTACATTTCTCCAGATAGGATACTAGAAGACCTTCCTGAACGTAGTGCTTCATCAGTTGTCTCTCTCTAGGTTTGAAGGCGGGAGGTAGAGGTGCAGGCTCAGCCAGCTTTAGTGCTTTCTTGGCTCGCGGCTCTTGATCTCTCGGCTCTTGCTCTTCTGCTCTAGGTCTTTTCCTGTATTCTCTAGACTAGGACTGAGCGGCTGGTATAATTCTCGAGCAGCGCCGACTGATCCGTTTGACATCTCAGGATCAGGACCCCAATACTCTTCCCCCTTTTTGACATCATCATCCATGCTATTTTGAAAATCTTGAATATCATTGAACATTTTCTGAATGAGGGAAGAGTCACAGACTGCACGAAGCTTGTCGAGGTTGTATTGAGCATCCATTATCTATTGCTTAGCTTGGGGTTCTGCAATCTTCAATTCTCCTTTGATTACTTCAACGTCGGATTGGATCTTAGGAACAATGACCGTAAGTGGTAATGTCCTTGCACCAAGATCAAGGTAATTATTTTGGAGAAGGCTGACTTTTGCTTTCAGAGTGGCAAACTGAACAGAGTGATCGATCATATCACCAGTTAGCGTGTCCTCGACTTCTTTGAGCTTCTCCACATACTTGTAAGCATAGATGTCTCTACACTCCATCTCATGCTTGAGCTTCTCTATCTCATTTTGTTGGTTGGAAACCAACATCAACAACACCTTGTTCTGTTCATCCAAATCTTCAGGAAGCTCGAAGGAAACTCTTTGGGAAGTTTTGTACTTCCATGTAGTTAGGTAGACGCCCGTCTCTTCATCAGAGTCATAGATCAGGTAAGGAAGCCTTATGACCTCAATTTCTTCAGCAGGAAGTACGAGAGGAATATATATTTTCTTTCCATTTGATGAAGATGCTCCTGGAGTAGAAGATGAAGGAGCAGCTTCAGTTGATTCTTTTGTTTGGATTGGAGGTTCAGATGGAGCTCCAGTTAGCTTCTCGGTAGATGGATTAAAAGCCATTTCTGCGGTGGCATCCTTGGTCGGTTTAGAAGGGGCAGGAAGATTTTCAACTTCAGTCGACTGTTGGGAATCGACTGAAACTTCAGTTGCTTACTCAGAAGCAGCAAATTGGTGGGGAAGAACTTCTTCAGTTGAAGCACCAACAACAGTGGCTTCAGAAGGTCTTTGTGCAGTGGCATCTCCAGCTGGAATGATCTGCACATTGAAACAACAGGGATATTCGGAAGAAATCCCTCAGCATCGATTTCAGCAGTATCGACTGCTACTTTCGGCGCACCAACAACATTTACGTCTTGAGGTGAAGGCGAATGCACATGTTTGTCAGTAATATCCACAGGTTGACCATTTGGAGAGGTTGGGTTAGTGGTGGTCATCTTTTCCAATTCAGGAACTTCAGTTGAGGCTCCCGCTCGATCAGTATCTATAGACTATGATTCTTCTTCAGTTGCCTGACTGATGGGTCCAGTCGGTTGAGGTTCCTGAGGAGCTTGGGCTGCAAAAACACCAGTTTCTAAGGGTGCAGCAGCATGGAATTGTAGAGAGAGAGGCTCTTCAGCAGCCTTGGAAGATGAAGTCCCTACATCAAGATTAGTATCGATGGGACCCCTTGTGTACCCCTGAGACTTGAGATAGTCTAGGGTGAACCTGTCAAAGTTATGTATGACATCCCACATCCTTGGGATGTCGAAAATATTGTACAGTTGTGCCTCTTCGAATGCGAATGTGTCATCAGACTCGACGATATTGAGGTCGTCGATCTGAGAGCACGGAGCTATTTTTATGAAAGTATAGGCTAGAAGACGATGGGGGTTGTTGTATACTTCAAGAGAAGAGTTAAAGTCGGGGAAGTGTTGATTGAGGAAAAGAGTGGCTTCCCTAGAGGACTCAACTCTTAAGGCTTAAACAACCTTTTGTTGTTCTTCAGTGCTGGAAATAGCTGGCACTGAATGGGATGAAGGTTGGATTTCTTTGCCTTTGGCAGGTATCTGAACTGATGTCTTGCCGGATTTGGGTTTTGTTTTTGATTTGGGCTTGGAGGTGGTCTTTTTGGGAGTGGAACGGGGGCGGTGAGGAATATCGGAGGAAATTTCTAAAGGGGTGGTAGAAGGCTTGGGGGTAGGCTTGGAAGAAGGCTTTGAAATATCAGTTGGAGACACTGGAGTTTCAGTCTCAACTGAATAAGGTTCAGAAACTACCTTCAATTTTGTCGTCTTGGAGGTTTTGGAGCCTCCCTTCGCCTGTTTGAAGAGGCGGAAATGATCAGTCACTGGCAGCTGCTCTGGCCAGTAGACTTGTATATGACTGGTGCCCTCGAGGATGATCTGGGTCACCCTATTCCCTTGTCGGAGCATCTTTGGTGACTTGGAGTTGGTGGGCTCGTTGTAGAGCAAGTCAAGATAGGCTCCTTCCCAGTTGTAAAGGCCTTCCTTCAGCAGCGCAACCATAATATTCTTTTGAGGCTGCGAAGCCTGGTCTGGTGAACCTGTAGTGCCAAACCAGCATTTCTGAATTATCTTACCCAACAGATAGTGGCCAGGTTGGTAGAGAGAAATCTTGAGAGTTCCCTCAGTTGGAGTGCTCTCCTCAAGCATCGCCGTTTTCAGAATTTTGTTTGCCTCTTTGTCAGAGATGATGGAGGTCTTTGGGCCTGTGTTCGGAAGGTTGAACAACTTCCGTACAGTCTCAGTGACGTTGATGTGGACTTCCTCTTGCTCCTTGAAGTCCGGTGTGGTGAAGACATTGACCTTGGTGATACAATCATCGAAATCGTTGAACTTAAGTTCTTCATAGATCTTGTTGATCGGAGTCTTCAAAAAGTATGAAGCTTCAGTAGTGACGAAGGTGAGCCACTAGTGCATCGCCAAGATTTCATCAGCTTCCATGTACCCTGCTCTGATACTAATTGTTGGGTCCCGGAGGGTCACTGAACAGGTGTATGAGAGGGGGGGATACACCTGTAGGTTATTTTTGAAAAACAAACTTTTACAAATAATTGAAGAGTATCGACTAATACTGAAAAGGTTGACTAATATGAGCAGTGAAAAAACTTCAGTTGTAAAGTGGTTGTAGACTGATATTGAAGTAACTTCAGTATTTTTTATTTAAGTTGAGTTCAGAGCTTTAACTGATATCCACGTAAGGCTTCAGTCTAGAATTTGTAAACAGAGGAGTGTTATGAATCTTACTGATTATGCGAAAATTTATCAGTTAGACCAATAACACTAGCAGCGGAAAATTAAACTTAGTTCAAATAGCCTTTAGAAAGTTTGTCACTTAACAAAATCCTTAGTTTCTCTTTTCAGTTAGTCAGTTTGAGTTGTCAAACAATTTTAGCGCAAATAAAGAATAACTGAAGGATTTTTACGTGGTTCGGAACAAGTTCCTACGTCCACGGTCAGTTAAACACACTGACAAACACTCTGGGCTTGTACTTACGGGTGCACATCAAACCTTAGGCTGAAAATAGAATATCTAGTAACAACACACTGGGTTGGATTTCTCGCTCTTTCTTAGCACGCTAAGACAAAATGCCTTTTCCAACGGGTGGCTAAGAACTCTGGAGTCAAAGCACTGGTCTGAACTCCTCTATTCTCAAACTCTCTTTTCTCTCAATTGAAAGAGGGTTCAAAATACCAACTAGATTACAGAGAACAAACTCTCTATAATCGAAAACTTAGGCTTTGGATAAAACAAGGATTTGCCTAAGATACTAAGAGAATGTGTATAATCAGTGAACTGATTTAGGATTTTGTCACTGGTCGATTCGCGTCGAAGAAGGCTGTTGCGCGCTGGAGACATGAGTGAGGTCAACGCCGGGTCTTGCTGGAGCAACGGGTCAATGGCCGATTTTGACGAAATCGTGCGCTACACGCGCCGATTTAATAAAATAAAAATATAAAAAAATCGGGAAGTTTGCAGAAATGGCGAGAAGACAAGATGGGGAAGAAGAAGAAGGTGGGTGGGGAGGAGTGGAAAAAAGCTTCTGGGTGTGTTGGCTGGGAGTTGGGCCAGGGTTTGGGTTTTTTTGTTTGATTTTTTATTTGATTTTTTTTGTTAGATTTTTTATTTGATTTTTGTTATTCTTTTTTTTATTTTTAAAATTATATTTTTTTAATTCTTTTAATTTTTAATTATTGTAATATTTATAATTTTAAAATCTGTATTTTATTTTTATTGCAATGTTTGAATTTTAATTTTAATGAAAATTTAAAATTTTAAAATGAAAATATAAAATTGAGGATTTTGTGGAAATGAAAATCTAAGACACAATGTAAGACACAAGAACTGTAGAGGATTGGTGCTTAGGTGGAGACCACCGTCTAAACACCCCTCTAACTGTGGATGCTCTAAAGAGAACGCACCCTAAGAAAAAAAATGTTTTCCTCGTGGGAATCCTATGACGATTGAAGGAAAATCTTTCCAACCAGAAGAGAAAATATTAAGTATGCAAAAATATATTGCCTTGGCTGTCGTTGACTCATTGTGCGCTTCATGTTGTGTTATTTCCTATAGAAAAAAAAATTCTAGAAACTCGATGCCGGTGTATGCCTGTAACTACACAATTGACATTGAGATTTTGGTACGTTGACAAACGATCTATTAAAAATAGCATTTGTCAACATTCCAAATAAAAATAAAGAAAATATAAAGAAAAGGAAGACGAATATGATGGATGAGATTTATCCGGATGTAAATTCTTTTTTCATACTTTCTCCCTGCACGAAATATTGTCATAATGGAGGGAGACATGAATTTTAAGAAAATTTGTGTGTTTATTTAATTTGTGGAGAAAGAGGCCCACAAATGAAGAAAAGTAAAAAAAAAAAAAATAAGTTAATGAGTGGAGAATAAGGTTCACATGGTAGTGAGTGGAGAAATAAACTCACAAATTTACTAAAAATATATGAGGACAATTTTTTATGAACGAACCAAAATGACAATTAGGACAACATTTCATGGACGGAAGGAATATATGAAAAGGTCAAAGTTGTAATAAAAAATAGTAATTGAAAATTCATCTTCAAGATATGGAAATATTTGTTTTTCTCATAGGTATCTTCAAGATATGAAAAGATTTATTTTTTCATATATTTTGGTTCTTATTTGTACAATATTTTTATTTAGATGTTCGTAATTTTGATAGGCTTATTCGAAAAGTTTCATGTTAAATATTTTATGTCAGCAAAAAAAAATTGAATATTTTATTTTAAATGTTCATAATTTTTTACGGTTGTTCAAAATATTTTATGTTAAATATCTTTACAATTCTGAATTAGATATAAATAATATTATTCAAAAATATAATACGTAATGAACAATCATAATTTTTCAATAAACAGAAAATAATATTTCAATGAATATAACATAATTTTTACTCATAAAGTGTGAAAAAGAAAAATATTTTTATCACATTTTAGTGGTTCTCATTCTTTTATTTGTTCTATTTGGTGGAAAAATATATGAAAATATCATGAAAATAGTGGAGAGAGAAAAAAGATAGAGAGATGAGTTAAATTTTACATATCATATTTTTATCAATTTTCAATTTTACCGTCAAAATATGTAAAATTGATAATATATATATATATATATATATATGGTGTGGTTATAATGAGAACCACACTTATCATGAAAACATAAGAACCATTAAAATCAATGCATCTGCTATATAAATTAATGCATTCGCTATTAAATTTAAGGGTTAATTGCCGCTAAATTCAAAAGCTTTTTGAAATTTCGCGATATTCTCACCAACTTCAAAATCGGCGTATAAATACACGAATTGAGAATTCGTTCTTAATGTTCCCAAAATTAAAAAATCCGGCGAGATGACATGGCAAATACCTATGACATGTCAATTTCATGACAAATCAACTATGACATGTCATTGTTTTAATTTTTTTAATAATTTTATTTATTTATAATTAATTTAAAAATAAAAATAAAAATCACCTACGCTACCCCATACCCAAACACCCCCCCCCCCAAACCTACCCCCTTCCCCAACCCCCCGACCACCACCTCCCCAAACCCCCGGCGCCACCCCGACCATCACCTCCCAAACTCCCGGCCTGCAAACACCCCCCAAGCCTACCTCCTTCCCCAAACCCCGTTCGCCTCCTCCATCTACCCTCATCCCCACCCACATCGCCGCCTCATCCACCCACGTCGCTTCCCTCACCTTCCGCCTGCTCTAAGCCCTTTCTTCGCCGTCAGTCGCCTCTTTCGCTCTCTCCATTTTCGGCTCGTCAACAACCCTCACCCAATTTCATCCCCATTTTAGTTTGTGAATTTGAGGATTTGTTGATTTAGGGATTTTATTGATTTCATCCCCAATTTTACCCCTTTCTGAAATCTCGTAGATTTATCCCGGAAATTGAGGAGTCCTCTTGCTCACCGGCTAAATCTCGTGAATTTCTTCGTCTGGGGTTTAGGGGAAGAGGTGGCGGAGGAGGAGGGCGGCAGAGCAGGCATTATGGGTGCGAAGAGTGTGGGTTTCTTCGTCTGGGGTTTGGGGGGGGAGGTGGCGGAGGAGGAGGGCAGCATAGCGGGTGTTGTGGAAGAGCGCGGTGGCGGCGGGAGGAGGAGGAGATGGGGAGGGTGAGGTCACGATTTGGTGAGGCGATTTGAAGGAAGGGAGGCCACGATTTGTAGAGCGGCGGTGAAAGGCGAGAGAGAGATGGACCGGCGACGGTTGTAGGTGAGTGTGTGTGTTGTTGTTGACAGTTGAGAACAGGCGGAGATGGGCGGTGGTGGTGGTCTGGTGGCTGGAAGTCCAGAGCTCGGCGATGTGGTGGCTGGAAGTCCAGAACTCGGCGGCGGTGGTGGTGTGCAAGAGAAAGAGATTTCTGCAATTTTTTTTTCTTTTTTTTAATATTGTTGGAAATCAAAACGACGTCGTTTTGATTTTGAAAAAACGACGTCGTTTCCTTACGCCGCCGACTATGCCACGCTGTAATTACGGTAGTCCACGTCAGTTTCAAATTGGGGGAATTTTTTAATTTTGGGAACATTAAGAACGAATTCTCAATTCGTGTATTTATACGCCGATTTTGAAGTTGGTGAGAATATCGCGAAATTTCAAAAAGCTTTTGAATTTAGCGGCAATTAACCCTAAATTTAATTCATCCGAAAATAATAAAAATTTTGCTCCCTTCAGGATTCGAACCCAGGATCTGCATTCATCCACCAAGATGATGGATCCACCGTAGATCTTGATGATCGAATGGCTTAAAATGGTTCTCCGTTCTAATTTTATTTAGTGGTTCTTATTTGAACCTCTCCCTATATATATATATATATATATATATATATAATACAAAAAAATATTAACATATATATTCCCTCCGTTCCGCGAATCTTGAGTCAATTTTTTCGACACGGAAATTAAGAAAATAGTATTTAGTGTGTTAAATGTGGTAGGTGAAAAAGTGAAAAAGTGAAAAGGTGAATAAAGAGAAATTTTTTTGCCATATAAGAAAATGACTCAAAATTCGTGGGACGATCGAAAAAGGAAAGTGACTCGAGATTCATGGGACAAAGGGAATATAACTTATGATGATGTATCATGAATTAAAGTGTAAAAGGTGAAAAAATAGGCGGTTTGGAAAAAAAACTCTCCCTATTTAATGATAATTTTTCAACTAAGAAAACATATATGAAAATGAGTAGAAAAAAGAAAAAGAAATTATTTGTATTCCACCATTTTCTTTCTCTTTCTTTCTTGATTCCTTTACCTTTGCTTTCTCGTTGTTAAACCAAACTGCCCTTAAACCTTATTACATTTGTCATAGTTGAGCCAACAATGACACCCACTAGCCATCATTAACCCCAAAATAGATCAGCCAAGTAAACAAATTAAAAAAACAAAAAGATAAAAATAAAATAAAATAAAATTTAATTTAATTCCTTCAAAAGATAAATTAAATTCCCAGTCTGTCTCCGCCCCCACCAAACCCATTCAATCATCACAGCCACAATTTTCTGGCAAAATTAAGATGAAAAGAAACAATTAAAACAAATGGAAAATGAATTTAGGGAGAAAAACAAACGGCAGCAGACTCCTTTTTCTTTCTTCCTCTTTGTCTCGCAAGCCGCAAGATCCTAATCCAACCAACGTTACAGCTACAGAGGTACACTCTCTCACCCAGCTTCAAATCCGAAATGATATTCCCCATTTCCAGAAGCAGATGGATTTCTCTCTCAATTCTGTCAGCTGATTTATGACTATATTTTCCCCTAATCTTCTGCTCCTCAACTCTTAAAACTGTTTAGTTTGTTCGTATAAAGCCCTACCTCAATTGATCCCTGATTTAGACACCCTTTGTTCTCAATTTGATTCCCTCGAGCTCAATTTTCCAAATTCGATTTCGAATTCAGCCGACATTCCCAATTGAAACCCTAGAATATCCTGGAATAGGGGTGAAATCGAACTATGACGAGTCGAGGGAGCAGATCGGAGAAAGTGAAGCGAATATTCCAGCAATTCGATGCGAACAGAGATGGGGGCTTGAACCGGGAGGAGATGGCGGCGCTTGTGGTGGCCGTGAACCCTAGGGTTAAGTTCAGCGACGAACAGATTAGCGCAATTCTCGACGAGGTATTCCGCACGTACGGGGAATTCATCGACGGTGAGAAAGGCCTCACCTTTGACGGCCTCCTCCGGACCTACGACGACGGAGCCGGAGACGTAGACAGAGATTTCGATGCCCTAGGCCTCGAGCTGAAGCCGTCGGAGGATAAGAATGGAATCTCGCAGGCTTCCGAGGAGGCGGCATCGTCTTCCTCCGTCGCGGATGAGCGTGTGATGGAGCCCCATAAGAAGCAGCGCACTGCTGCGTGGGCTGCTTCCCCTAACCACGGCATTGTGTTCGACGACACATGGAAGCTCGTCGATGATCTGGAGATTCTGATCAATAGGTTGAAAATGAAACAAATGAAGGATGGGAAGATAAAGAATGACAATTCAGACGTCTTCTCCGATCCGGGATGGTCTAGAGAGCTCGGCCCATCGAGTGAGATATCGGATAAGAGAGTGATTTGGGATGAGTCCTCTGCGGATTATGCGGCTTTTGTTAAGGAGTTGGGGGTCTTGAGGTCCAGGGCCGATAGGGCACGATCACGAGCTGAAGCCTTTGATGGCCAAATGGCGATCGGTCGTGTTTTGTACGAGCATTACCTATTTAAGGAGGCATTGGTAAGTTTTAAGAGGGCTTGTGAATTGATACCATTTGATGTGAAGCCTCATTTTAGAGCGGGGAATTGTTTGTATGTTCTTGGTATGCATAGTGAGGCGAAAGCCGAGTTTCTGCTTGCATTAGAGGCAGCAGAGGCTGGTGGGAATCAATGGGCTTATTTGTTGCCTCAGATTCATGTGAATTTGGGGATTGCGCTTGAAGGAGAAGGTATGGTGCTTGGTGCTTGCGAGCATTACAGAGAGGCTGCTATTTTGTGTCCCACTCATTTTCGGGCGTTGAAGCTTTTGGGCAGTGCTCTATTTGGTGTAGGCGAGTATAAGGCGGCTGTAAAGGCCTTAGAAGAGGCTATTTATATGAAGAACGATTATGCAGATGCACATTGTGATTTGGCTTCTGCTTTGCATGCCATGGGTGATGATGAAAACGCTATTAAGGAGTTCCAAAAGGCGATTGATCTGAAACCGGGTCATGTGGATGCGTTGTACAATTTGGGAGGATTGTATATGGATATGGGTAGGTATCAGAGAGCTTCGGAGATGTATACTCGGGTTTTGGCTGTGTGTCCAAACCATTGGAGGGCGCAGTTGAATAAGGCCGTCTCTTTGTTAGGAGCTGGAGAAACCGAGGATGCTAAGAAAGCTTTGAAAGAAGCTTTAAAGATGACAAATAGAGTGGAACTGCATGATGCTATAGCGCATTTGAAGCAGCTGCAGAAGAGGAAGTTGAGGGGGAACGGCAATGGAAATGGCAATGGCGAGGCAGCCTTCATCACAGTGGAGCCCTCAAAGTTTAAGGTCATCGGCGAGAAAACCACGTTAAGGCCAGAGCTGGCCATCGCGCTTGATATCAGAAACTTTCAGAGGATCACTAGGTTGAACCGTTGTGAGGTTGAGCATATCAAGAAAGAAATGAGTGAAGGGGATGTGCCCATCTCCTATTCTGGCAGCGGCATGCCTGAGAAGTCCATTCGCAAAGCTTCACTTGAAGGGATTCTCCACAAGCTGCTTAGTTTCTTGAAGCCGGAAACTTTTGTGGGAGCTGTCAAAGCTATAAACCAGAAAATCCTCTGCGTGCTGGACGAATCAGAGTCGGGCAGGGTGGATTTGGGCATGTTTTTTGCGGTTCTTGCCCCTCTCTGCGGTGGCTCTGCAGACAAGCGGAAGCAAATTGCATACGAATCACTCTTGTGGCGACCTGTGAACGAAGGCAATACGCAGATCAAGAAATCCGATGCTCAGAGATACATCAAGCTTTTGAGGACTATCTACATTCCCACACACGGGATAAGTGAGATCTTGGAAATCCATGGAGAAACAGATAACTCGTTGGTTTCCTCGACAGAGTTCATCGCCATGTTTGATGATCAAGAATGGGGCTTTAGCATCATGTCGACCCTGCTGAAGCTGGAGAGCGGAGATAGGAGTCGCCATGGCAGCCACGTCTGTGCTACTTGCCGGTATCCCATAATTGGGTCTCGTTTCAAGGAGACGAAAGCGCACTTCAGCCTGTGCAGCCAGTGCTACAGCGAAGGGAAAGTGCCCTCTCAAGGCAAGCAAGAAGAGTATAGATTTAAAGAATATGCAAATGAGGCAGAAGCTGTCAAGGATAAATGCCTCTGGTTTGGTTCCAGAGGCTCCTCTCCTGCTGCCTCCTAACTTATTTTTCTAGTGGTTTAAAGTTAGTGTGAATCATAGTTAACTTCGTGGAATGTTTATTTTCTTTTTAGAGGGTTTCTTTTGTACAATAAATCCTTTTGGTATGTTGACTCTGAATTCTTTGTTTCAATGTGTAGGATTTCATTGTTTTGAGGTTTGTCCATTGTTGTTGCCATTTGCTTTCCCTGACTTCTGACAATGTACTTGAGCTTGGCTCTCTACCACTGTAAATTTTGAGTCAGTCTGTCACTTTTGGAATTCTTATTTTAACACAATTGAAATTGTGTGATTGCACTACATAATCTTTAAGTTTTACCTCATGGGTGTTTGGCTTAATTTATGCTAGCTTATAAGATGTTTCAAGAGTTTATAAAATATAAAGTATTAAGAGCTTAGAAATTATAAAAGTGTTTGGATAAATGAGCATATAATTTACATAGAGAATTTCGAGCTAGTGAAAGAAAATCATTATTAGAAAGATGAAGTTGATGAAATAAGAAATTAAAAAAGTATATGATGGAAATAACAAATCATGGCAGGATTAATATTATAGAATAATAATTGCTTATAAGATTGTGAAAAGATAAATTGGAGTTGATTAATTTATTCCAATTTATCTTTTGATGAACTTATAAGTTATTAAAACTTATTTTAACAATTTATAAGTTATTTGAGAATTTATTTTGTTAAATGCTTTGCAAGAGCTTATAAGCTCCTAAAAAATTACTCCCTCCGTCCATGAAAGAACTTCCTAGGAGGGAGTGGCACGGGTTTTAATAAAATGTTGTATAGTGTATTGAGAGTGGAGAAAAAGTTGTAAAGTGTATTGGAAATTGTGAAAAAGTATTAATAATTTATTGTGTTGTTTTAATTAATGTTATTTGAGTGGTGGGAATTGTCTTAAAAGGGGAGTATTTTTTAAGTGGTGGGGTATTGTCCCAAAATATGAAAAAGTAGGAAGTTCTTTCGTGGACGTCCCGAAATAGAAAAATAGGAAGTTCTTTCGTGGACGGAGGGAGTATAAATTATTTGAAGGAGCTATAAGCTTTGTCAAACATAATTTTAATGGTGAAACTAGTAAGACCATCCGTGCGATGCACGGCGAAATCGAAATTAAATGATATGTTTAAATAAATAAATATAAATATTAAACAGAAACGAAATATAATAAATGCAAAATATGGTTTAAAAATAAAATACTAATTACTCGATAAAACTTCGAATATAAAAACGTAATTTTCAATTATATATAAAGTGTAATGATAATTATAGTTAATAAATTATTTTAAATTATTTGATAATGAAAAATAATTACACATTATTATTATAGATTATTTCACATAATAATAAATAAATAAATATTTTCATACACAAACATAAATAAAAATTGTAAAATTTTAACAAAGAAATAAAAATAAAATATTTAAAATTTTAATAACCTGTTCGTTTTAAATTCATTTTTGATAATTTTTGTACCATATTAAAGATCTTCTAACGAACTTAAACTTAAGATGCACATTGAATATTTTTTATAAGTTAAATTTGACAATGTTTTAAAAAGAACTAAAATTGTAAAAAGAAAAGACAGAAAAAAAATATTAAAAGAATTGATGGGAGAAGAGAGAGAAAAAATAGAGGGAGAAAACTTCTCTTTTATATATTATATAGATATATGCCGTTTTTAGGAAATCTAGATCCCCTTTTAACTTGTCTCAAACACTATAATGTTACTGCAACTCTTACCCTAGAAAAAATAAAATTTATGCTTACTAAATTAACATGTTACTTGTCTTTGCTTTTGCTTACAAAACTTTGAACATTTTATAGATGATGATTTGAGCTTAATTCATCTATGCTAATTTATCTACACTAATATAAAAAAAGACACATTTAAAAAGGGAGGGGGCGACGAGAGGGAGGGAGAGAGGGAAAAGGAAGGGGAGGGGAAGAAAGACAGAGAAGAAGAAGAAGAAGAAGAAAAGAAGAAGAAGAAGAAGAGAAGAAGAAGAAGAGAAGAAGAAGAAGAAGAAGAAGAAAGAAGAAGAAGAAGAAGAAGAGAAGAAGAAGAAGAAGAAGGAGAGAAAAGAAGAAGAAGAAGAAGAAGAAGAAGAAGAAGAAGAAGAAGAAGAAGAAGAAGAAGAAGAAGAAGAAGAAGAAGAGAAGAAGAAAAGAAGAAGAAGAGAGAAGAAGAAGAAGAAGAAGAAGAAGAAGAAGAAGAAGAAGAGAAGAAGAGAGAAGAAGAATAAGAAGAAGAAGAAGAAGAAGAAGAAGAAGAAGAAGAAGAAGAAGAAGAAGAAGAAGAAGAAGAAGAGAAGAATAAGAGAAGAAGAAGAAGAATAAGAAGAAGAAGAAGAAGAAGAGAAGAAGAAGAAGAATAAGAAGAAGAATAAGAAGAGAAGAAGAAGAAGAAGAATAAGAAGAAGAAGAATAAGAAATAAGAATAAGTAAGAAGAATAAGAAGAATACTACGAATAATGTAATAATGAATTAATGAAGAAGAATAAGAATAAGAAGAATAATGAATAAGAATCATGAATAATAATGAAGAATAATAATATAATAATAATAATAATAATAATATAATAATAATAATAATATAATAATAATAATAATGAATAATCATAATAATAATAATAATAATAATAATAATACTAATAATAATAATAATAATAATAATAATAATAATAATAATAATAATAATAATAATAATAATAATAATAATAAATAGATGATATTGCGTTCTCTTATGGGGCTAAGCCTAATAGATTGAGATCACGACTGAAAAGCCCAAAATTCAAATAAAGGGATTTTATTAACAATTTCATGAATAAGCATATGTTGCAAGAATATTTCTTTATAAATTGCTGGGTTGAGTTGTAAGGTGAATGCTGCTCGGGCGAATTTGTAGAACATGGTGAAGCAAAGTTCAATTAGAATACTCTTGGCTATTATTGTGCATCAAAGACTGGAGCTACATCAATTTGGTGTAAAGGCATCCTTCCTACATGGTGATTTGAAGATGGACAAATACATGTATCACCCAAAGGGATTCATACTGCCCGGGGATGAAAACAAGAAGTCTCTTTATTGGTTGAAGCAAAACTCTAGACAGTGATATCTCAAATTTGATAAGTATATGAGTAATATTGATTTCACAAGGTCTAGTTATGGTAATTGTGTATATCTAAGAAAAAATGACACTGGTGAAATGACCTATTTGCTTTTATATGTTGATGATATGCTTGTGGCAAGTAGAAATCGATGTGGCTGAGATAGAAAAGATAAAGGAAGATTTGAGACATAAATTTGAATGAAGGATTTGGGGAGTGCAAAGAGAATTTTAGGAATGAATTCAATAAGAGCAAAAGAATGTGATCAGTTGTGGTTGATTCAACATGACTACATTCCGAAACGACTAAGAAAGTTCAAGATGATTGACTGAAAATGAGTTAATACACCTCTAGCACAATATTTCAAATTGTCAAAGTCTTAAAGACCTTAGACCGAAATTGACTGAAGCTTTATGGAAAAGAGTTCAAATGTCAATATTGTTGGCAGTATCATGTATACCATAATATGCACAAGACCATATATAGCTCATGCTATAAGTATCACTAGCAAGTTCATGGCAAGGAAGAGAGCATTGGTCAAGATTAAAATGGATTATGAGACATTTGAAAGTTATTGCAGACCATGGGATTTTATTTGAAAAATTAGAGGAAGATAGCAGGGTATGTAGACTCAAATTTTGCTGTAAATGTATACACAATAAAATCTCAGTCTGGTTACATATTCACATTATATAATGCTGCAGTTAGTTGGAAATTTGTACTACAGTCAGTGGTAGCTTTGTCAACTACTGAGGCCTAGTATATGGCATTAACTGAAGCCATTAAGAAGGCTATTTGACTAGGTATTATATTCAAATTTGGAGTTAAGCAAAAATGTGTTTCAGTAAAGTGTGATAGCCAAAGCGCTATATATACATTTGGTCGAACACCAAGTATCCCATAAAAGAAGCAAACATATAAATGTTTGACTTCATTTCATAAGTATAAATCCATGACTAGCATGCGCTAGTAATGCATGAATAGTCGTAATTCAGTTAATTGGTGAAATTTTTGCTCCCTCAAAGATTCGAACCTTTTGAATGATTATTCGTGCATTACAAAAAGTTTATTCGTAGATTTTTTTATTGACTTATTCATATCAATTCTCATTCTCACGACATATAGCATTCTCATTGTTTCCTATATATATACATATAGGGGAGGGTTATGGTACAAACACTTCTTAACCTATAAATATATACGAACTACCTAAAATGTATGAATTCTGTGTAGAATGTATGAACTGCGAAAAATAATGTTTTTGCTACTTATGAGATTCGAACTCGGGACCATGAATTCATCCTACAAGGTGACGAATAAACCGTAGATCTTGATGATCTAAGGGCTGAAAATAATTCTTATTTTATATTTTAAAATGTGTTTTTATTTTAGTCTACCCCTATATATACATGTGTGTGTGTGTGTGTGTGTGTGTGTGATTGGGATTTAGTGATAATGTTATCTTTCATGAGAAATGAGAATAAAGAATAACTCAATAAAATTCATGAATAAGTTGTTTGTAATGCACGAATAATCGTATTTAATTAATGTGGTGAAATTTCGCCGTCTCCAGAATTTGAACTATGTGAGGATGAGTATTTGTGTGTTAAACTTTTTTTCAACGGTACTGCAAATCTTATTTTACAGTACCAAATCCACTCCAATAGTGCTCCAAATTAAAACACAAAATAAGTTCGGGGTCACATTTTGAACAGTGCAACACCAAATTTGAGTTTGCATTATTCATCACACTAAAATACTTTATTGATTTCTAAATATTACTCCATCTGTCTCAGCTTTTAGTATCCAACTTTTCTTTTTTGGTCGTCCCACATTTTAATATCCATTTCTAATTTAAGTAAAATTTAATTTAAGAGTGATAAAATACTAAAATAAATTTTAAATTTTATTACTTATTTATTTTAAATTAATTTTTAATGATTTTCATACAATAAAGATCTTGTGAAGAACTTAAATTTAAGATGCATATTGAATATTTTTTTCAATAATAAAATTTAGCGATGTTTAGAAAAAAATAAAAGAGAGAAAATTGGTAGTAGAAAAGAGAGAAAAATAATCTTTAAAAAAAATAGTGAGAGAAGAAAGAGAAAAATAGAGAGAAAAAAACTCCATTTTTGTATATTTTTATAAACATAGATACATGTTTGACATACTAATCAATTGCTAATGCTTATAAATATTTCTTATTTAAAGTATTTTCTGTCTCTGAAAAAATATAAAAACAAAAAATGATTTCGAATCTACATTTGAACACATATTTCAATAATATATTACGTAAATTTATTACTATTATTTATTTATGACTTTATTATGAGTGGATTTTGAAAATAGCCACTTTGGAATAGTAAAAATAAAACATTTACTATAAACGGGCACTCTTTTTTCTTGTAATATCTCATTTGAATAATTTTGAACTTAGAATTTAGGGTAATTCACGTCGGATAAAGAAAATAACTTATCTAATTTCAACAAAATAATTTACAAAAGCTCTGTAAAATTTTTGTTATTTAAATTCTTATGCACTTGCATTTTTATTTAAATTGAAAATTTAAGCATTTACACAAATTATTTATTTGGCGAAATCCTGGGGAATTATTATAGTCCCGATAATTAAATCATGAGCGATTTTAATCGTCAAATCTTGCCCCTCAATTCACTCACACTCTGTTCCCATCAGCCACTTTTTACCATGCCTATTCCTCCATCAACATCATGCCTATTTCTCAAAGCATCTACAGCGGGGGTGACCTGATAGAGGGGAACCACATTGGGTTAAGGAGACTGCAGTGGGATGACATGATAGCTGACCTGATTTTTTTAGTTTTGATTTTTGTATTTTTCATTTAAATTTAATTGCACAAATTTAAATAACACAATTTACTTCAAATTTAAATTGCATTAATTTTAAAATCCTAAAAATTACAATAAAAAATTACATAAATCTTAAAAATTTAAAGACATATCCTAAAATAACTATTCTGGCTCTAGAGGTCCGAAACGTGCCTAAACGTGCTCGATCAAATCGCGTTGGAGCTGAGCATGTATTTGTCTATCTCGAAGAATTACATCTCTTTGCACGTATTCCTCGAAGCAAATCGGTGTTGCTCGAGCACTCTCGGACGAGTTACTGCTAGACGTCCGATGTCCTGCGTCGTCATCTCTCCAATGGGCAGCTCTTTCACTTTCGTTCTCAACAATCGTGTTGTGGAGAATGATGCAACACATCATGATTTCCTTGAGATTGTCGACGTACCAACCCCGCGCCAGACTTCGAATGATTCCCCATCGAGCTTGAAGCACTCCAAAGGTACGTTCGACATCCTTCCGTGCCAATTCTTACATTTTCTTGAACCTTGCCTCTTTTGAATTGGTTGCCATCGGCTGATTTTAGACGAAGCAGCGCCACTCTGGATGTATGTAGCCCATCTGGTAGTAGCGTCGGTTGGCCTCAAAGACACCGGTGCCGCCGTTCCATCCAACACGTCGGAGAACAAAGGCGACTGGTTGAGAACGTTGATGTCGTTGTTTGAACTAGCGACACCGAAGAAGGCATGCCAAATCCACAAATCGTGGGATGCAACGGCCTCCAAGATCAAGGTGGGTTCCCCTTGATCACCACGTGTATATGCGCCATGCCACGCCTTTGGGCAATTTTTCCACGCCCAATGCATACAATCAAGACTCCCGAGCATCCCGGGAAATCCGTGTCGCGCCTCGTGCAAAAAACAAAAAAAGTGAACGGCTATATTTAGCCTTAAATTCGATTTTTTTTAATAGCGCGCGTAACACATGCGCGCGCAAAATCGGAGATCAAGACAAGCCTGATAGATCAGGGCAGACTCGAATCCCCTGTGGCTGCAGTGGGTGACCCGATCTCGGGGGTGACTCGAGTCCCCCTTATCGGATCCCCGCTGTGGGTGCTCTCACACCAAAGTACGCCCCCATTCTAAGATTGCAGCTTCTGCAACACACTTCCACCTATACATAATTAATTACTTCAGCAAGTTCTACCTTCACACTCATTTCGGGAGAGAAGGCTGAAACGACGACTAGCATCCACCTAGTGCATCTACCTCACCAATCCAGTGGCTGACCAGCCTCCGAGTTCCTGCAGATCCATTCACAAGGTTTCTGCTCTAATTCATTCAAGCTACAACCCTGTCCCTTGAGTATTATTTTTCTTGAATCAGAAACACCATTTAGAAAATCACATGCATTTATACATACACGATCACTAAGTTTCATTTGAACAAGCTTTTATACAAATATACATATGTATACATAATCTGTGCATACATTTATGAGCATCAATGAATAAAAGAGAAGTTGAGTCTTGAAGCATGTTTGATAAAAGAGGAGTCTTGAACACAATCTGGACTAAGCTTTTGAACTATGTCTTGTGATGTTTGAATCGAGTTAAACCTTGGTGTGGTGTGTGTTCTGTGGGCTGGGTCGGAGCTCGCGGCGGCCTGCCAGCTGCTTTCCGTCGAAGTTAGAGAGAGGAAGGAAGAGAGGTGAGGCGGAGGCGGTGGCTCGGCGCCACTGTTGTCCGGCGGCCGAGGTATGTAGAGAATGGAGAGAGCAGCGAGAGAGAGGGGGCCAGGGCGCGGCGGCCACGGACGGTGAGAGAGCAGAAGGAGGGGTGGGGGTGTTACAGGGGCGGCGGCCTTGCTGCCGTCGCTCTGAATCGAGGGCAGGCGAGAGGGAGAACGGCGGCGGCGCTCGTCGCCGCTGGGAGAGGGGAAGAGTTGAGGGCTGTGTAGCGGTGCATCACCGTTGCTCCGGCGGGTTCTGAGAGGAGAGAGCCGAGGGTGGGTAGCCGGAGGCTGGTCGCGGCGGCCGGAGATTTGAGAGGGAGAGAGAGAGTTGAGTTATGCTAGAGTTTCAGAGTGAGTTTAGAAGAAAGGGATTGGGCTCTATACTAGGCCGATTTTTAAATATGTTGGGCCGTTCATTTTAGTAAGATGTTGGGCTACTCCCCAGGTTTTTATATTTCAAATGGGCCTCTTTTTTAATTGACTGGGCTGCAATTCCTTTTAGAAAAGAGACATTGGCTGTTTTGTTTAAAATGATGGGTTGTGCATCCTTTTTAAATGGGCTGCACTAACTATTTAATTAGACTATAATTATTTTAAAGACAACTAGTACGCCCGTCCGAGATGCACGGCAAACATCGAAATTGAACGATATAATTAAAAAAATAAATAAACATAAATATTAAAGAGAATCAAAATATAAGAAAAAGCTAAACATGTTTTAAAAATAAAATAATCAACATCAATTGATCAATAAAAACTCAAATTTGAAAACATAAATTTTCGACTTTATATAAAATGTAATGGTAATTGTAGTTATTAAACAACTGGAATTATTTGATATAATTAGCATTACTTAGTATTATTATTATTATTATTATTATTATTATTATTATTATAGAGTATTGCACATCATAATAAATAAATAAATCTTTTTACACACAAACATAAATAAAAGTCGTATTTGAAAATATATTTTTATTATATATAATTAACTATTCATCTACAAAATTATATTAAATTAATACAAAAAAATATTTTAAAAAAGAATTATATAATGAACCAATTGTAATGACCCGACTTTTTATTAAGGATTATATACTTTTAATTACTGATTTAAGGATGTATTAGAGTTCAGCATCCATTAATAAAATACGAACTTATATGAATTTGATGATTTATATACGTGATGATTTATTTTTATTTTTATTTTCAGTGGACGATGCACTCAAAATATATTTTGAGTCAATTAATTTATTAAGGATGATTTAACATTTAAGTGTTAAATATGAAAATTTTATTAATTACTAAAGTTGATCCATGTGGTTAGTTAATTTATTAAATTGACAAGCCCAAATGGATTTTATACTTCAAATAAGAATTAATCTTGTATGTGACAATGTATTTAAATGAGTTTGAAACCATATAATTAATGTATTAATCTCTTAGATATTTTGATGATTAAATTTGAATAGTTCCTAAGCATACTGAAGAATTTCAGTCATACGCATGCTGAAGAATTTCAGTCATACGCATGCTGAGAAAGAATTTCATATTCATACTTATCAAGCCACCCTCATCCATGTCCATGTTCATACTGGTCAGCTGAATAATTTACACCATCCTCATCCATCCAAGCCACCCCATTTTTCTTTAAAATCACAGCACTTTCACCATTATTTTCCATACTCAACGTCTCCTACGTTCATTCCTCCAACCAAACTTCATGGTAATTATTACAAGTATTTTTCCATCTCATTTCTTTGTCATTTACAGAGCACCTTCTGATATCCTATTATTCATGCTTATTATGCAGAAACAGTAAATCATTATCTACCAATTCAAGGTTACTTTCTAAATCGAAATACTCCATTTCTTGTATCAAGTTCATAACTCCAAAAGAACCACCAACGCATACAACTGCTCATATTCCTCTTTATGTGCATACAACTTGTGTATAAACTCGTTTTAACATTGATGTTCGAAAGGCTGAATTTGCAAGTGAGGTGTTTATATGCAGTGTGATTAATTGAAGAACAATTAAAGATCTTGACTTTTTACATGGACATATAGAGATAATTATTTCCTGACTATGTATGAATTTTGCTCAAATCATCTATGCTATGACTGAAATTGTGGCTTGAACCTACTGTGTGTGTGAGTCGAAATCAGAGGGAGGCGGCAGCCACGGTGGCTCGTCGCCGGCGACGGAGCGGCGGCGGTGAACCTGCCGTTGTCTCCGATCTGCCAAGAAAGGGAAAGAGGAGTTTCAGTTTTTAATTTAGAAAATGGAAAAAAAAGAGGGAAAATAGAAAAGGAAGAAATTAGGACTTACCTTAGGCTGCCGGTCGATGGAATCCAGTTGCAGTCGGCGGCGGACTCCAGCGGCTCACTCCAGCGGCTCCCAGTCGACGGTGCTCGCCGGAATCCAGTTGCAGCGGCGGTGGATTCCTCGGCTGGATACAGATCGAGAGAGAACCGAAGGGAGCAGGCGTCGGGTTCGGTGAGTGAAGGGAGAGCCGAGGGTGGCGCGGCTTGTCGCCGCTGCTCCTCCGGTGGATTCCGAGATGGGGCGGGCGGATTTCGCCCAAGGAAGAAGAGTGAGGTGGGCGGATCTTTCAAGAGAGAGAGAATGGCGAGAGGTTGGGGGGAGAAAAAAAAAATCGAGGGAGAGGAGAAGAGGGAGCAGGCGGCGTGGTCGCACCTGCCTCACGCCGGCCTCGCTGGCGACCGGAACGGCCAGGACGCGGGGCGGCGACGGCTGATCGAGCGAGAGAGAGAGATGATGAGCAGTGAGAGAGAGATGATCGAGCTAAGAGAGAGAGAATTTAGAGAGAGTGTTAGTTTTGTTAATTGAGAGAGAGAGAGAGTTCTACTTTAATAAAAGAAAAAAAGGAGAACCGATAATTGAGAGTGTGTTCTGCTTTTAAAAAAAAAAAAGGGAGAGAACCGATAATTTAGAGAGAGAGAGGAGAATTGTCGGTAGTGAGAGAACCGAGAGTGAAGATTTATGGGGAGAATTTTTGGACTCTTTTATTGGGCCTAATTCATTTTATTTATTGGGTCGGGGATTAATTCATTGGGCCATCTTTTTATTTCTAACTGGGCCGAATTTATTTAATGTTCTTGGGCTGGAATTTATTTAATTCTATTGGGCCTGTTTCAGATTTGTTTAGTTCAACCCAGCTGTTAATTCGTCATTTGGGCCGATTAAAGTGTCTATTGGACTAAGATTAATTCTTTCCAGTCCACATTAATTATTACTTGGATTCCTATTATTTATTAATAATGGGTCTCGAATTTATATTACTTGGGCTCCTACGATTTAATTGATTAAGTCCAATGAAATTTATTTATTTAACCCAATAAGAATTATTATTTTAGGCTTCTGTATTAATCCTAATTATTTTAATTAGTGATTAATATTAAAATTTACTAATTATTTTAAAGGTGATGATGGGCTCACTTATTGGGCTTCATGATTTTATTATCTTGGGCCTCATGTGTTGGGCTCTAGAATTTAATTGATGTTGGGCCTAATATTATTAATACACCGGGCTTCGAATTTATTCATTTGGGCTCGAATTAAATTCCTATTGGGCCTTGATTATTTTATTTAATTGGGCCTTCATAATTATTCTATTAAGTTTAATTAGAGAAGATTTTAAGACTTACTAATTATTAATTAGTAAGTGAATTAGATTATTTTAAGATGAGTAGATTATTAAAGATTAATAATCCGACCTCATAAGACGAGCTTTAATTCCTTAAATAGGATTAGCATCTCATAATTTAATTAAAAGAATATGAGTCATGCATAATCATATCATGCATCCTCATTTATTGAGATTTTTCGAGAATTAGAATCTTATTTTATTTTCTCGAATTAAAGGTCAAGCACCAGAGTTAGAGCTAAACCGTGAGTCTGCTATTCAGGTAGGCTTTCTATGTATAAACTAAAATTATATATTAGAATTGTTAAGACTTTATGCTTATGAATTTAAATGATATTGTCAATGCCTAAATGCTTTATGTTTTATTATTAATTGCCTATCTGATGTTAATCGAATTCGGATTCTGGATGGGACCGCAAATCCCTTCGGAATTAGTGTACACCTTGTGATCGTGAGTCATCTAGCGGGTTGGCCGATCATAGTGTCCGTAGAGGGAGGCCTCCCTCTCGGCACGAGTTACTGATATGGTGATTAATGATATAAAATACCTGCGCGGGTTATTGATGAAAGAAATGATATTATGTTTGGTAAATACGAGTCTTTAAAAGAAAACCCTCGTATATTACTACTATTGAAAGGCTTGACAATAAAATATTATGCATGTATGTAAATTTCGGCAAGTGTCCACTAAGTACTTTTGTACTTAGCCCTGCATGTATTTTTAAATGTGCAGGTTGAGCGGTGATCGAGGATGTAGTGTGCAAGCGGAGCTTTGTCAAACTAGGATGATTACCTCAGAGTAGAGTATATGTCTTCATACATATACGCAAATTGTTATTCCGCTGCGAACACTGATTATGTTAAGATATTATGTCAAAACAATATGTATTATTTAATAATGTACTCAAACTCGTTGAGTACCTCTTTTGGATAATATTATGTACGGTTCCTTTTGACCTTCGTTAAATTCTAGTTAATTTCAATTGTTTTCCTTATACAAGTCGAGTCATCAAGAAACCGAATATGCCCTTTTCTAATCCCGTTCCTAATTCCCCTCCCTTAGTCGCGGTTTCCCCGAATTTGCTATCCTCAGCAAGTGCGGTCGTGACAGAATGGTATCAGAGCATTTCTTTTGCTCTGAGTACTACTCATTCCTTCTAAGTTGAGTCTAGATTAAGTAAGTTAATACACTTTTGAACTAGTTGACAAAAGCTTGGCACTACATCTCGTCACGCTCAACGGAGGTTATGGTAAGTACTTTCAAGTTTTAATTAAGTTAATTTCTTGAAATGTATGAAGCATGAATAGGTATGACTATTGTATGAATCACAAGAACTTAGAACTGTTAAGTTATATATGCTCACTCTCACGACGGAACATAGAAGAGAACTTAGGGAGATGCCTTAACTTTTTCTTCATGTTACGATGACATCGACAATGACGGTCGAAATAGAGAAAGAAGAATTACACGAAGGGTCGCATGATGAAACCACGAGCATGAAGATTGAGCAGCGTAACGAACGCCAATAGTACGTTGATGGCATGGGCATAACTTAAATATTCGAGTGTTTTTCTACGATGAGATCTCGAATTAGCTTGGCCTTTTGAACTTATTTTGTTGAAACTTTTAGTGCTCGTTGCTAGACTTAAGAAAATATCATCATCACATAACAAGCCCTAAGTTCGGGAAACAACGACACTAGAACTATATGATAGTCGAATTGGTAATCTGTGATTAAGTATTAAGAACCTGTATGGCTTGTGTAAATGCTAGATTTAGATGATGAGGTGTTTTTGCACGTTATGGTTATTGAACCGAACTTGTTTTCCGATTTTAGATATTTAGAACCTTATCGCCTTAAGTTACTTGTCGTGTGCTACTGTTGACGATAGAACTTCCTTTGTTAGATGGCGAGGACTGTTTTCACCCGACGACGACCACTGCCCCCATGGGCTAGTCCAGAGGAGGTCGAGCGGTCCTACCACACCTATGCTCCATGTCACGGGGATAACCTCGGACAGTTCCTCGCAGGTTTTCACAGACACTGGGTCGAGGCGAGTGCACATGGAGTATCAGGGTATGACGGTATCCAGAGGTTAATCTTACTGTTACCTTCCGAGTGGCAGGGATGGGCTAGGCAGATCTCTGCCCACTACATCTTTCGCCGAGAAGATTACCACGACCTCATGGGAGACTTCCCTAGCTTTATTGCGGAGCTTCAGATCTGTTTCACTTTGTGGGGCCGCGCCCCTCTAGGGCCCTACATCCTTCCGGGAGACTACGTACAGGTGGGGACGCCTTTGCCAGCGGAAGCACCCACTACTACTCCCGAGCCCTCGATGGCCTTGCCCCGAGATCCTCCACCACGAGCCTCAGTTCTAGGGCGCCGTGGTAGGCACGATGACGAGGCAGACCCTTCTCATCCACGGGCTCGCAGGGATTTCCCATCGCCTCCTGACTCAGCGATCCGAGCCACTACTCCTCCACCACCAATGATACCTACGGCAGAAGCAAGGCTTTCGACTGCCATGGCCAACGCTGACAGGGTCATGTCCAACCTGAGGGAGTTCATAGATAGGGGCAAAGCCCCTATGCAGGATGATGATGGTACAGTACCGTATGGTACGATGAGGAGTACTCATCCCGAGCCCGTGCCACCTCCAGCTCCGATCAAGCCTCGCACCACGGTCAGGATCAGTACCAGAGATGATCCGATCCGTGAGATGGTGAACGACATCTTCCGCTCAGCCCAGATCATGCGGGAGACAGGCGAGGGCCAGGGAGAGACTCCGTTGCCCAGCTGGGAGCCGGGCGAGGATGAGGAGGAGGACCCCGAGGAGGATCCAGAAGAGGACCCCCTGGCGTCACCGAGGAACAGTCGTACCGCGACTCAGAGTTCATAGATTTGATAGTTTTAGCTTGTGAATGTACTCCGGAAACAATAATTCGTTCCAATGACTATGATTTTATTTATGTTGTTTCTAGCTAGCATTAGTACGGAAATGTTGGTCTCTAGGACGTTCCGTGAATAAAAACCCTTTTGTGATTGCTTAACTAGTAAGCCAATACATCATAGGGAATACTAGATAGACTTTACTTACATTTTGGGTTGACGATGTAAAAGCCCTCGATGAGGCAATATTCCATATATATATATGACCCTAGCATGGGCTTTCTACGACGATCTCGTGTATATGTTTCTCTACGGGTTTTATTCTTCACGAGTCAGTTAAGAATATAGTAACTTCGAATAATGTGACTTGTGTATGCAACGGTTCCTGTTAATATCTTAGTTTTGGAGTTATGATAAGTTAAATTTGACAAACAGATCTTTATTAACTACCTTAGAGACTCCTGTATAGAATGCGTTAAAATGGGTGTTTGTATTGTGCAGAATGCCGCCTAAACGAGGTCGCCCCCCTAGGAGAAACGTTAACAATGATGGAAATCGCGATGAAATACCTGAAGGGCGGCGAAACGACAGGGAACCTACCCCACCCCCTCCACCCCCTGCAAGAAGGACTGAAGAACTGTTTCTTCGACAGAATCCGCCCACATTCACTGGGACAGGCGACCCAGCCGAGGCCGAAGCTTGGATACGCGCCTTGGAGCGTATCTTCACTTTCCTACACTGCACAGAAGAAGAGCGACTCTCGTGTATGTCTTTCCAACTAGCCGGATCGGCTGACTTTTGGTGGGAAGCCCGCCGAAAGACTCTGACTCCCGAACAATGGGCAGCATACACTTGGGAAGACTTTAAGACGGGATTATATGATAAGTATATTCCCAAGAGCTACAGAAAGAAGAAGGAGGCTGAGTTCTATAGCCTGAAACAAGGGAAGAAGACGGTGACAGAGTATGACAGAGAGTTCTGCGATCTATCGCGTTATGCTCCACAACAGGTGGATACTGATGAGAAAATGGCGGAGAAATTTTGTGCCGGTCTGAGGCACGAGATTCGGATGACTCTAGCTAGTCATGGTGGACTCTCATACACTGAGTCTTTGAACAGGGCACTGGACATCGAAGCTGCGATGCCAGTAGAAAGGTCGGCTCCGCCACAGACCTCAGCGCCAGCCAACCCACCTGCACGCCCTCAGAACTTTAAAGGGAAGCGCAACTGGAACGACCATAGAGGAAATGAAAACCAGACTAACAAGAGGCCATGGCAAGGAAATGCGCCGTTTGGACAATATCAGCAACAAGGACAAGGGAAGCAACAGGGTCCTGCCCCGGCTGGAGGCAGCCAAAGACAAAATGAAGTTCCCCTTTGTCCAAAATGCCACAAACCACATCGTGGTGTCTGTAAGGCTGGAACTGACAGTTGCTACACGTGTGGCCAGAAGGGCCACTACTCCTCACAATGCCCCAACAAACAGCAGGGCGCGGCAATCAGGGCCACTTATGCCCAGCCCCTGCAAGCAGTTCAAGGGCAACACCATCCCCGCCAACAACAGCCATACCAGCAGCAATACCAATACCAGCCCCGCCAACAACAGCCATACCAGCAGCAATACCAACACAAGCACCAACAGCGCCAACAGCAACAGAGGCGCCAGCAACCATTGCCGCAGCAGGCGAGAGCCTTTGCTCTCACCCAAAACCAGCCCGAGAAAAACCAGGGAAACCTGGCAGGTATGGGCAAGCTTAAAGGTTTTTCCATAATGATTCTGTTCGATACTGGTGCTTCGCATTCTTTTATATCTGCCCCTTGCGTAGATACCTTAGAAATCGAATCAGAACGAGCTAAGTGTGCCTTAATAATCACTACACCCTCAGGAGAAAGATCTACCACCACACATGTTTGCTCGAACGTAGAATTTGAAATAGGAGAACTTAAGATGGTAGCGAACAATCTTAATATTCTGCTCATGTGGGACGTAGATATGATCTTAGGAATGGACTGGCTAGCTGAGAATCACGCCACCATCCTTTGTAGTGAACGAAAAATTTCTATTCGACCACCTGGAAAGGAACCAACGGAATTTCACGGCATAGGTATGAAGAAAAGAGTACCAGTGATATCCGCATTACAAGCCAGAAAAGAGATGATGAAGGAAGGAAGGACAGCTTATCTCGTCTACCTAAACGGGGAAGCTAGTGAAGACAAGAAGGTGGAAGATGTGGCAATAGTACGAGACTTTCCAGAAGTTTTTCCTGAAATATTGCCAGGACTACCTCCAGACAGGCAACTAGATTTCACCATTGATCTAGAACCTGGATCTGCCCCAGTATCAAAGGCACCGTACAGGATGGCCCCAAAGGAACTACAAGAATTAAAGGTGCAACTACAGGAACTCTTGGACTTGGGTTTCATCAGACCCAGTGTCTCGCCTTGGGGAGCGCCTGTACTCTTTGTCAAGAAGAAAGATGGAACCATGAGAATGTGCATTGATTATCGAGAATTGAACAAACTGACGCTTAAAAACAAATACCCTCTTCCAAGGATAGATGATTTGTTCGATCAACTCAAAGGAGCCAGTGTATTCTCAAAAATAGATTTAAGGTCTGGGTATCATCAACTGAAGATCAGACCAGATGATATATCTAAGACCGCTTTCCGCACAAGATATGGTCACTATGAATTCGTTGTCATGCCATTTGGTCTAACCAATGCACCGGCAGTATTCATGGACCTCATGAATCGAGTTTTCCATCCATACTTAGACAAATTTGTCTTAGTGTTTATAGATGATATCCTCATCTATTCTAAGAATGACCAAGAGCATGAAAATCATTTAAGAATCATCCTGGAGACATTAAAAACGGAGAAGTTGTTCGCCAAATTCAGCAAGTGCGAATTTTGGTTGAAAGAAGTAATGTTTCTAGGGCACATCGTATCAGCAGATGGAATCAAGGTGGACCCCGCCAAGGTGCAAGCAGTGCGCGAGTGGAAATCACCAACCACACCTAATGAAATCCGAAGTTTCTTAGGTTTGGCAGGATACTACCGGAGATTCATCGAAGGATTCTCTAAAATAGCGAGACCAATGACGCAATTACTTCGTAAAGGAATCAAGTACAAATGGGACGAAGTGTGTGAAGCCAGCTTCCAAGAGCTGAAGAGGA
This sequence comes from Salvia miltiorrhiza, assembly GCF_028751815.1. Lineage (NCBI taxonomy): Eukaryota > Viridiplantae > Streptophyta > Magnoliopsida > Lamiales > Lamiaceae > Salvia > Salvia miltiorrhiza. The sequence goes on along the minus strand of NC_080391.1, from coordinate 20,259,421 downwards.
AATTGACAACTGCGCCAGTGCTAGCAGTTCCAGCAGCCGATAAAGAATACGTGATCTTCACAGACGCGTCCAAAAATGGGCTAGGTTGTGTGTTGATGCAAGAAGGAAAGGTCATTGCCTACGCCTCGCGACAACTAAGGCCACATGAATTGAACTACCCCACTCATGATCTGGAACTAGCAGCAATTGTGCATGCTTTGAAAATTTGGAGACACCATCTATACGGAGTTAGATGTGAAATCTTCACTGATCACAAAAGCCTTAAGTACTTTTTCGAGCAGAAAGACTTGAATATGAGACAGAGGAGATGGCTCGAGCTCGTGAAGGATTACGATTGCGGTATCAACTACCACCCAGGAAAAGCTAATGTAGTAGCTGATGCTTTAAGTCGTAAAACTCAATCCGAGTTAGGACTTCTTCTCACTCAAGAGGACACGCTTGTAAGGGATTTTGACAAATTGAAGATAGAAGTGGTTCAGCCACCGGCAACGACAAGAGCAATTATTGCAACTCTAGTAGCCGTCCCAGACCTCAGAGAAAGGATCGTCAATGCCCAGAGAGCGGATGAAAGCTTGGAAAAAGTTCGTCTCAAGATCCGAACAGGCACGCCAGGAGGCTACCAAGAGGCAACGGATAACGCAGTTCTTTTTGAAGGAAGAGTGTGTGTTCCCCATAACGAGGAACTCAGAAACGAGATCATGAGTGAAGCTCATGACACGCCCTATACCGCTCATCCCGGAAGTACCAAAATGTACCAAGATCTAAAACAGAAGTTTTGGTGGGACGGGATGAAACGAGATATAGCCTCGTTTGTAGAGCGTTGCCTTGCATGCCAGCAAGTGAAAGCTTTACATCAACGACCATATGGGAAATTACAGCCATTGGAAATCCCAGAATGGAAGTGGGAGCACATAGCGATGGATTTCGTGACGGGTTTACCCAAGACAAATAGGGGCAACACAGCTATTTGGGTAATAGTAGACCGTCTCACAAAGAGCGCTCATTTTATACCGATTCCAATTACCCATGGATCGGAGAAACTAGCCCAACTGTACATTCGTGAGATTGTACGGCTACATGGAATACCAATATCCATTACTTCAGATAGAGATTCAAAATTTACTTCTAGATTTTGGATCAGTTTACAGAAAGAGTTGGGAACGAGATTAAACTTTAGCACCGCCTTTCACCCTCAAACCGATGGACAATCAGAAAGGACAATTCAGACCCTTGAAGATATGTTGAGGACAGTGGTGCTAGACCGAGGAGGAAGTTGGGAATCAGTGCTGCCGTTAATCGAATTCGCCTACAACAATAGTTACCAGGCAACCATTGATATGGCACCTTATGAGGCGCTGTATGGAAGGAAGTGTATATCACCACTTTACTGGGATGAAGTGGGTGAAAGAAAAATCCTTGGGCCAGATGCAGTAAGCGAGATGATCGAGACCATCCGCCAGATTAGAGCAAGAATTAAAGAGGCCCAGGACAGACAGAAGTCTTATGCTGATACCCGACGAACTGAACTACAATTTAAGATTGGAGACAAGGTTTTCCTTAAAATATCACCATCGAAAGGGATCGTTAGATTCGGTGTTAAGGGTAAGTTGAGACCCCGTTTTGTAGGACCTTATGAGATCCTTGAAAGAATAGGTTCCGTAGCGTATAGGTTGGCACTGCCACCTAGCTTTGGAAACGTTCACAATGTGTTCCACGTGTCACAGCTGAGACGGTACGTGTTTGACCCCAAACACGTGATTCACCAAGATGAAATGATTCTTAACCCAGACTTGACGTACGAGGAAAAACCTGAAGCCATTTTGGACCGAAAGGTGCAAGAGTTAAGGAATAAATCGATCGCGTCAGTCAAAATACTGTGGAGACACCATGGACCGGAAGAAGCAACATGGGAACTTGAGGACCAGATGAAAGAAAAATACCCAGAACTTTTCACATAGGTATGCAAATTTCGGGACGAAATTTCTTTTAAGGGGGATAGTATGTAATGACCCGACTTTTTATTAAGGATTATATACTTTTAATTACTGATTTAAGGATGTATTAGAGTTCAGCATCCATTAATAAAATACGAACTTATATGAATTTGATGATTTATATACGTGATGATTTATTTTTATTTTTATTTTCAGTGGACGATGCACTCAAAATATATTTTGAGTCAATTAATTTATTAAGGATGATTTAACATTTAAGTGTTAAATATGAAAATTTTATTAATTACTAAAGTTGATCCATGTGGTTAGTTAATTTATTAAATTGACAAGCCCAAATGGATTTTATACTTCAAATAAGAATTAATCTTGTATGTGACAATGTATTTAAATGAGTTTGAAACCATATAATTAATGTATTAATCTCTTAGATATTTTGATGATTAAATTTGAATAGTTCCTAAGCATACTGAAGAATTTCAGTCATACGCATGCTGAAGAATTTCAGTCATACGCATGCTGAAGAATTTCAGTCATACGCATGCTGAGAAAGAATTTCATATTCATACTTATCAAGCCACCCTCATCCATGTCCATGTTCATACTGGTCAGCTGAATAATTTACACCATCCTCATCCATCCAAGCCACCCCATTTTTCTTTAAAATCACAGCACTTTCACCATTATTTTCCATACTCAACGTCTCCTACGTTCATTCCTCCAACCAAACTTCATGGTAATTATTACAAGTATTTTTCCATCTCATTTCTTTGTCATTTACAGAGCACCTTCTGATATCCTATTATTCATGCTTATTATGCAGAAACAGTAAATCATTATCTACCAATTCAAGGTTACTTTCTAAATCGAAATACTCCATTTCTTGTATCAAGTTCATAACTCCAAAAGAACCACCAACGCATACAACTGCTCATATTCCTCTTTATGTGCATACAACTTGTGTATAAACTCGTTTTAACATTGATGTTCGAAAGGCTGAATTTGCAAGTGAGGTGTTTATATGCAGTGTGATTAATTGAAGAACAATTAAAGATCTTGACTTTTTACATGGACATATAGAGATAATTATTTCCTGACTATGTATGAATTTTGCTCAAATCATCTATGCTATGACTGAAATTGTGGCTTGAACCTACTGTGTGTGTGAGTCGAAATCAGAGGGAGGCGGCAGCCGCGGTGGCTCGTCGCCGGCGACGGAGCGGCGGCGGTGAACCTGCCGTTGTCTCCGATCTGCCAAGAAAGGGAAAGAGGAGTTTCAGTTTTTAATTTAGAAAATGGAAAAAAAAGAGGGAAAATAGAAAAGGAAGAAATTAGGACTTACCTTAGGCTGCCGGTCGATGGAATCCAGTTGCAGTCGGCGGCGGACTCCAGCGGCTCACTCCAGCGGCTCCCAGTCGACGGTGCTCGCCGGAATCCAGTTGCAGCGGCGGTGGATTCCTCGGCTGGATACAGATCGAGAGAGAACCGAAGGGAGCAGGCGTCGGGTTCGGTGAGTGAAGGGAGAGCCGAGGGTGGCGCGGCTTGTCGCCGCTGCTCCTCCGGTGGATTCCGAGATGGGGCGGGCGGATTTCGCCCAAGGAAGAAGAGTGAGGTGGGCGGATCTTTCAAGAGAGAGAGAATGGCGAGAGGTTGGGGGGAGAAAAAAAAAATCGAGGGAGAGGAGAAGAGGGAGCAGGCGGCGTGGTCGCACCTGCCTCACGCCGGCCTCGCTGGCGACCGGAACGGCCAGGACGCGGGGCGGCGACGGCTGATCGAGCGAGAGAGAGAGATGATGAGCAGTGAGAGAGAGATGATCGAGCTAAGAGAGAGAGAATTTAGAGAGAGTGTTAGTTTTGTTAATTGAGAGAGAGAGAGAGTTCTACTTTAATAAAAGAAAAAAAGGAGAACCGATAATTGAGAGTGTGTTCTGCTTTTAAAAAAAAAAAAGGGAGAGAACCGATAATTTAGAGAGAGAGAGGAGAATTGTCGGTAGTGAGAGAACCGAGAGTGAAGATTTATGGGGAGAATTTTTGGACTCTTTTATTGGGCCTAATTCATTTTATTTATTGGGTCGGGGATTAATTCATTGGGCCATCTTTTTATTTCTAACTGGGCCGAATTTATTTAATGTTCTTGGGCTGGAATTTATTTAATTCTATTGGGCCTGTTTCAGATTTGTTTAGTTCAACCCAGCTGTTAATTCGTCATTTGGGCCGATTAAAGTGTCTATTGGACTAAGATTAATTCTTTCCAGTCCACATTAATTATTACTTGGATTCCTATTATTTATTAATAATGGGTCTCGAATTTATATTACTTGGGCTCCTACGATTTAATTGATTAAGTCCAATGAAATTTATTTATTTAACCCAATAAGAATTATTATTTTAGGCTTCTGTATTAATCCTAATTATTTTAATTAGTGATTAATATTAAAATTTACTAATTATTTTAAAGGTGATGATGGGCTCACTTATTGGGCTTCATGATTTTATTATCTTGGGCCTCATGTGTTGGGCTCTAGAATTTAATTGATGTTGGGCCTAATATTATTAATACACCGGGCTTCGAATTTATTCATTTGGGCTCGAATTAAATTCCTATTGGGCCTTGATTATTTTATTTAATTGGGCCTTCATAATTATTCTATTAAGTTTAATTAGAGAAGATTTTAAGACTTACTAATTATTAATTAGTAAGTGAATTAGATTATTTTAAGATGAGTAGATTATTAAAGATTAATAATCCGACCTCATAAGACGAGCTTTAATTCCTTAAATAGGATTAGCATCTCATAATTTAATTAAAAGAATATGAGTCATGCATAATCATATCATGCATCCTCATTTATTGAGATTTTTCGAGAATTAGAATCTTATTTTATTTTCTCGAATTAAAGGTCAAGCACCAGAGTTAGAGCTAAACCGTGAGTCTGCTATTCAGGTAGGCTTTCTATGTATAAACTAAAATTATATATTAGAATTGTTAAGACTTTATGCTTATGAATTTAAATGATATTGTCAATGCCTAAATGCTTTATGTTTTATTATTAATTGCCTATCTGATGTTAATCGAATTCGGATTCTGGATGGGACCGCAAATCCCTTCGGAATTAGTGTACACCTTGTGATCGTGAGTCATCTAGCGGGTTGGCCGATCATAGTGTCCGTAGAGGGAGGCCTCCCTCTCGGCACGAGTTACTGATATGGTGATTAATGATATAAAATACCTGCGCGGGTTATTGATGAAAGAAATGATATTATGTTTGGTAAATACGAGTCTTTAAAAGAAAACCCTCGTATATTACTACTATTGAAAGGCTTGACAATAAAATATTATGCATGTATGTAAATTTCGGCAAGTGTCCACTAAGTACTTTTGTACTTAGCCCTGCATGTATTTTTAAATGTGCAGGTTGAGCGGTGATCGAGGATGTAGTGTGCAAGCGGAGCTTTGTCAAACTAGGATGATTACCTCAGAGTAGAGTATATGTCTTCATACATATACGCAAATTGTTATTCCGCTGCGAACACTGATTATGTTAAGATATTATGTCAAAACAATATGTATTATTTAATAATGTACTCAAACTCGTTGAGTACCTCTTTTGGATAATATTATGTACGGTTCCTTTTGACCTTCGTTAAATTCTAGTTAATTTCAATTGTTTTCCTTATACAAGTCGAGTCATCAAGAAACCGAATATGCCCTTTTCTAATCCCGCTCCTAATTCCCCTCCCTTAGTCGCGGTTTCCCCGAATTTGCTATCCTTAGCAAGTGCGGTCGTGACACCAATATATTTTTCTTCACTCGTGTTACATTCTACACTATTATAATTTTAAAACATAAAATGTAAAACACAAAATATGGTATCAATTTATTTTCCCTTTAAAACAAAAAATAAAGATAAATACACAAATAAAAAAAATAAATAGTAGAAAAAAGTAAACATGTTATTTAGGAGAGAGGATGCTTAAAAAAACATTACAGAGAGTAGAAAGGAAATATCAAAAAATTATTTTACAATTATAAATTACCATAACTTAATTATTTTAATACTATTTATTAGTGTTATTGTTAAATTTTAAAAGTTCTAAAAATTTTCTATGAAATTGTAGCAAAAAAAGATACAACTATATTTATGAAATCTTACTTAAACATGTTATGCATAAAAAAGAAGATAAAACCAAAAAAAAAACAAAGAAAAAAAAAAGATCTAAATGAAAAAAAATAAGAAAAGGATACAACGAAATAAAAATAGAATCAGGGAAATGAAAATACATCATTTAAGAAAAAAAAAAGTAGAATGAGAGAGATGAGAGAGAAAACAATTTAGTTTGAACACTTTAAATTTCAATATTTTTATTATTTTAAATCTATTTTATACCTATTATATATCAAATTAAAACTACTCTCATGATCTTTCATTTGATATGCATATTAAATATTTTATTGTTTCTCAAATTATACAATTTTCAAAAAGAAAGAAAGAAAAAAATTGAAAAAATAATAAAAGAAAAGAAGAAAATAAGTTTAATTTGAGAAAGAAACAAAAAATTGCCTCTTTATCGGAAATGTGGTAGAAATTAATTGAAACATACTTTAATAACTAAAATTTAAAAAGTAACTATAGTTTTAAATTATGGCAGGAAAAAGTAGCCGTTGTACTATAATATATAGATTTGTATAGTAATATCATATTATTATTACGTGTGGTGAATCATGAAACCAACACCTAATCTAAAAAGCAATAATCGAGACAGGATTTACGTGGTTCGGTCGTTAAGACCTACATCCACGGGTGTTTTCGAGTTATTCCACTATGCTTTGAGATAATTACATTTTACAAGTGTGTTGCTCCCAAACAAACCATCATCCCCTAATGTTAATGCTAAACCTTCTATCTATAGATGTGAGAGTGAGCCCTAAAGGCCTTATGCCCATGAACTCTAATAATTGGATTTGGGCCCTTTAATGCCTTAATACACTTAACTATAGTCTTGATTTGTCCCATCTGCGCTGTCCCTCGTTGCCCGTATTGAGTAGTTCCCTTGAGCTGCGCAGGCGAGTCTGTGCTGCCAAGTAGCTTAGGTAATCTGCGCCGCCAAGTCCCTTTGTCTGCACTGCCAAGTCCTTGGTTGCTGGTCTCAGACCTTGCGAAGGCATTCCGGTAGGCTGTCTCTAGTAACTCTGGCAGGGCAAGCAGCTCTGCTCTGGCAAGGCGGGTAGCTCTGCTCTGACCGTGCGGGTGGCTCTGCTCATCGGCAGAGCTGAGGTCTGCTCTGCTCTGCTCCTCGGCAGAGCTGGGGTCTGCTCTGCTCCTCGGCAGAGCTGCGGTCTGCTCTGCTCTGCTTCTCGACAGAGCTGTCTCTGGTATTGCTAAGCACATCGCTGATGAGTATTACAGTCCTCATCAGCTACTCCCCCTAGTCTGGTTGAACTGTGTCATTTTGGTGTTCAACCAGTGGTGCGTGGTGTAGAATCAGCGCTGTGATGTTCTCCCAAGTCAGCTAAGCATATACAATTCCATGCGACTTATTAGATAAGAACTGTCAATCTTTACAAAACAACGGTGACAAAGTATTTCAGCGCTGCATATGAACTAAGTTAAAAGAGATAGTAATTTGTCCTTTTGATTCTTTGAATATCATCAATGATGACTAACTTAAGGCTCAAATATCCGCAGAGCGGCTGAGTTGCCACTTAAGGCTCATCCCCTGTCTAACTTTCGCGGCTTATGATGTTTCTGCGCGGAGCAGAGACATTGAGGCCTGCGCTGCCATGAAGGCCTAAGTTTTGCAATTAATGCATGCGATGCCACAAAGGGCTAGGTTTTGCAATTAATGCCTGCGATGCCACAAAGGGCTAGATTTTGCAATTAATGCCTTCGTTGTGCAATTAATTCCTTAGTTTTTGCAATTTATGCCTTCGTCGTGCAATTAATGCGTGAGTTGTGCAATTCATGCCTTCGTCGTGCAATTAATGCCTTAGTTTTTGCAATTTATGCCTTCGTCGTGCAATTATAACCTTAGTTTTTGCAATTTATGCCTTCGTTGTGCAATTAATGTCTTAGTTAAGATAACTTTAGACGATCTGCGCCGAAGATGACTTGGTAATATGTGGTAGTTTAGACGAGACAATCACACTGACCGCGCTGAGATAACCACATTGGCTGCGCTGATATAATCGCCCTGATTGCGCTGAGATGGCCACACTTGCTGCGCTGATACAATCGCCCTGATTGCGCTGAGATAGCCGCACTGGCTGCGCTGATATAATCGCCCTGATTGCGCTGAGATAGCCACACTGGCTACGCTGATACAATCGCCCTGATTGCACTGAGATAGCCACACTGGCTGCGCTGAGATGACCACACTGGTTGCGCTGATATAATTTATGCAAGATGACTTTGATGAAGATGACTGCATAGGCTGAGATGACTGAGATAGTTACACTGATAATTTGAGCACTGATTGTACTGAGATAATTCCACCAGCCAAGGTAACTGAAAAAACTGGGATGGCTGCGTAGACTGAGATAACCTGTCCTGACTGCGCTGAGAAAGCTCAGATACATTCTGAGGCTTACAGTTCCGGATCGTGGCTAAATTACCATTTAAGGTTTTAATATCCGCTACGCGGCTGAGTTGCTGTTAAGGCTCAAATATCCTGCTAAGTTTTTCGAGAAAATACACATGGTGGCATATACTCCACTCCCCCCTTAGTAACATGTGCATGATTCAACTAAACATGTTATGTGTATACTTGTGCTTGGTGTCCTTACTTGTGATGCTAGTGGCAGCGCTGACATGACTATAGTCCCGAAGTAAGTTATTCAAATTATGTTTCCAGTCCCTTCATGTACTTAGTCAATTTATATTTCAAGTCTAGGCACATATGCAAAAGTTGTGCAGCTTCCAAGAAATAGTTATTATTGCATAAATCCCAGCATAGATAATATAAGTCATGTTTATGCCCCGAAGCTAAGATATAACATTTTCCAAATCCCAATCATGCTTTCATGCTTCGATGAAATAACTAAGATCATGTAATGATAAGTTTTTGTTTCGCGAAGTACCTGAACCGCCACTTGTTAGTGGATTATCGTTTCGTGTTATGGCGATTACCATACTTGTTCAAGTATTTTCCTCAAAACATATTTATCATGTGCTGTAAGAACTCTTAAGCAAAAATATTAGTAAAATATGATAGCCCCTTTCAATAGGGCTGCAAAGAGAATTCGAACCTTAGGTTGTATTATTCATTGCCACAACTTGATTCCCATATTCATATCCCGATGAATTCACTCAAATTTTCAAATCCCATAGCATTAAAATCAAGCAATTTGTAGTTTAAGCTGTATTTGAAAAAAATCTAGCTTAAGATTGTACCAAGAACTGGGAGAAGTTTAATGGACAGACTGATGTTATCCAAAAAGCCCATGTTACCTCTCAGGGTATAATAACACAACCTCGATCATTAATCAAGAAATTACAAATAATAATTCATGTCCTTCATTTCTTTGTAACCCGTGTCCCATCAATAATCCCGATTACAATATAAATTCTAATTAGTGATGTTCTAATTAGTAGCAAAGGGTATCAGTGACATCCCATCAGTTATGTATACAGACATAATATTATCATCAATGAATAAATTTATTGATCAAGATGCTGGCAAGATAAAAACAAAATTAAGATAGAATGATGGAGAATCTCTGAGTTGGAACGCAAGTTACCCCTGCTTTGCCGCTATGTACCACAGAGCTGCCCCATGTCGATATTTTATTCCGACAATGTATTGTTGAAGTCTATTTTCTCAACCAACAATTCCCTCGATCCATGAACCCCTTCTAGCTCTTCGAACATCGATATGTCCCAAACAAGGCTAGAGAATCCGTTGAGGAATACGTATGAGTAAGAAAATTGGGGATTTTCCCCTCTTCCAAACAAATCAAGAGATTCAGCCCAGAATCGCAGGTGTTTATCGATCCCTAATTTGGGATTTTTGTTGCCGATCGAATCGACAAAACTCAGGACACGATGCTGGTAATCGTCGATTTGCGGTGAGAGATTTAGGATTCTAGACTTGAAATTGAGAGCAGAGTGAATATTTATGGTGCTTCGAGGATACGTTTACCTGTAAATCAGGTCTTTAACCGGCGGCAGGTGTTTCCAGAACCTGGGCACGACGGCAATCGCCGATTTGAAGAGGATAAGGCTAAGAAACGATGACGTCTCCGGCGATGAGCGTGGTCCCCTCCCCGATCTGGAACCCCCCTCTTTTTTTTCTTCTTGTGAATAATCCCTAGGCCTCACTTTTTTCTTTCTTCCTTTTTTTTGATGAACAGTAACGAACAATAATCTAGATTCCAATCCCACCTCAATGAACAATACCCTCTCGATGAACAGTAACCCAGCATCCCCAATTTCCCATTTTTTTTTAGAGGCTCGTCGGAACTCACGACACAGCCCCGATCCATTCCCACAGACGGCGCCAGTTGGTGAATCATGAAACCAACACCTAATCTAAAAAATAATAATCGAGACAGGATTTACGTGGTTCGGTCGTTAAGACCTACATCCACGGGTGTTTTCGAGTTCTTCCACTATGATTTGAGATAATTACATTTTACAAGTGTGTTGCTCCCAAATAAACCATTCTCCCCTAATGCTAATGTTAAACCTTCTATTTATAGATGTGAGAGTGAGCCCTAAAGGCCATAGGCCCATGAACTCTAATAATTGGATTTAGGCCCTTTAATGCCTTAATACACTGAACTTTAGTCTTGATTTGCCCCATCTGCGTTGTCCCTCATTGCCCGTGTTGAGTAGTTCCCTTGAGCTGCGCAGGCGAGTCTGTGCTGCCAAGTAGCTTAGGTAATCTGCGCCGCCAAGTCCCTTTGTCTGCACTGCCAAGTCCTTAGTTGCTGGTCTCAGACCTTGCGAAGGCATTCCGGTAGGCTGTCTCTGGTAACTCTGGCAGGACAAGCAGCTCTGCTCTGGCAAGGCGGGTAGCTCTGCTCTGACCGTGCGGGTGGCTCTGCTTTGCTCTTCGGCAGAGCTGCGGTCTGCTCTGCTCTGCTCCTCGACAGAGCTGTGGTCTGCTCTGCTCTACTCCTCAGCAGAGCTTCGGTCTGCTCTGCTCCCCGGCAGAGCTGGGGTCTGCTCTGCTCTGCTCCCCGGCAGAGCTGCGGTCTGCTCTGCTCTGCTCCCCGGCAGAGCTGGGTCTGCTCTGCTCTGCTCCTCGACAGAGCTGTCTCTGGTATTGCTAAGCACATCGCTGATGAGTATTACAATCCTCATCAACGTGCATATTTCAAGTAAAATGTATTGCATTTGCTTTAAGGTAGCTCCATTTCTTTAAATTAAAAATAGCCCAAACTAATTAAACAAATAGGGCCCAAAGTAACAATCCACTTCTCCCTTCTTCAACACAGGCGCTCCATTTTTCCACCATTCTCGTCTCTCCCTCTGCTCTGAACTCCGGCAGCGGACCACCTCTGCCCTCGGATGAACAGAAGCAGCAGAGTCGCCGCCGTGCACCCGAGCAATCCCTATGTTCCTCTTGACTCGACTATCATGACAACAACATCACAATTCAATTTAAAACATGTATAATGATTCATCTACTTTATTACCATTTCAATTTAGATATTTGTTCTATGTTCTTGATCCAACTCGTTTATGACTATTTATATGATTTTGTGTACTTTTATCAAAGTAAACGCTTGCATTTTTATAGTTATGCAATTCGGTATGTTGGTTCACTAGGTATAAATATGGTGCTTCAATGTTGAGGAAGAGAATGAAATAATCAGAGAAGTTAAAAGGAAAAACCTTTCGAGATGTTGGTAATGTTAGGTTGATGTTTCTGCATAACAATTGCAGAAAATACTTGGTTAAGAAGTTCTCATTTCACAAGTAAATTCAGAGAAATTGAGAGAGAGCATATGTTTACCGGTTGAATTTCTTTGCAGCTGGGTTAAGATTTTCGGTGAATGAAGATGGCTTTAAAGGAAGAAAATGCTAATTCGTCAATCCAAATTCAATAGATCATGTTTCCTTATTTTAACGTTTCATTTCAATACATTACTTTATGAAATGGAAAGGATTTTTTTTTATTAGCATAAAATGGAAAGTCAATACATAACAAATATTCTCATATAATTCATTATTTACACCAAATGTAATTGTATTTCATACATAATTTTTTTCTTTATTTCTCATTCTGGTTAATTGCACCAAAATACACGAACTTTAGTCACTTTTTCAGTTTGCACATGAAATTAAAAATTTACATTTTAAATAATGAACTTTACAAGTTATTCAATTTTCCATAAAGTTTAATTCTGGCTGCATGAAATCTAACATGTCATTTAAGATGCCAAGGGTATATACGTGTGAATTAGTAAAACGACGACGTAGGAACACTGCACGCCAAAACTACATTGTTTTGATGTGAAACAACGTCATTTTACCTTCTGTACTCAAACTAATATTGTAATTAGGTTTTTTAACATATTTACAAGGAGAATAATTAGGGATTGACAGAAATAGGGCAATTTCTACCATTTGAGAATCCAAAGTAGAAGTTAACACACCTTTACAGTTGTTTATTGCAAGTGATCCCAACGAAGAATACTTTCACTGTGGTGAACGTGGTGGGTGGTCCCCGATTGCGCCGAATTACCAGAGTTGGCGGACGAAGCAGACATTTTCAACGCCTTCGGAACTCTAGGCAAATGAACTCTAAAGGTTTATGCCAAAGGAAAGACAAATTCAAATAAACCCTAGGAAAGAGGAATTTGAAATGAAGCTTAACTCACAAATTTGACATTTAAGCCAAATTTTTTGATTCAAAACTAAATGACGTCGTTTTAAGCAAAATTATACGTCATCGTTTTATGTACCGAGCGGTGAATTAAGTTGCACACTTTCGACTGCTACATAGAATCTTACATCAGCAACTAATTGAAGGAAATTGAATTTTATGAAAAAATTGAACGACTTGCAAATTTCATGATTTTAAATTGTAAATTTTAAAGTTTAGGTGCAAAATGAAAAAGTGCTAAAGTTCTTGTTTTTATGTGTTAAATTTTGTCATTTATGGAACAAGCCATTTATAATGGAACAACTCAAAGTGAAATACAAATCACTTTTAATGAGATAAAGGGTGTATAAATTATTTATTTCTTAATATTCGTGTGCAAATCTTGTGGTATACTTATTAAATTGTGATGGATGGAGTATGAACCAAGAAGGTATGAGCTGAACAGTGTGAAGGGCTGAATAGTAATGCTGAGAAAAGTGGGTGATCATCAAAAAGGGTGTTACGCAGTTCACCCCATTTCATAATGGCGTAAATTAATTAATCTCCAATTAATACTAAATAATCTTTTATTAAAAAAATTACTAAAGTATCTGAATTTTAAAGCAGATGACTGGATTAGGTCTCATTATAAAAGGCCTTCCTTTCTATTACTCAAAATCCATTAAAATTCAAGGCCCACATATAAATTATCAAAATCCAACATACGTTAGTAATTAAAGTCCACATAAACTTTAATTTAAATATTATATAATTCAATACTAGTGTATAGAATAAATCATATTTTCACATACTCATTTTAAATTAATATGCAAATGCATAAGAATTTAAATAAAATAATACAAATTTTTTTTTGAAAATCATTTGTTGGATTAAAATATAAATTCATTTTCATTTTTCGGACGTGAATCATCTTACTCTTTTAAGTTCAAATTTATTCTAAACTTAGTAAGAAAAGAACGGAGCATTACATACATTGATACACACACACACACACACACATATATATATATATATATATATATATATATATATATAGGGAGAAGATCCATAGAGAATGGTAAGTATTTTGAGAATGAAGAATTAATCACATCCTTTGAATTTATTAGATCTAACGGTTTATAGCATAACCGTGTATTATTTGATTAAGTAAGTGAATTAAGTGATTAAATATGTTTAAGGCTAATTATGTAAATGCTCATTTTTTGTAACCGTGTATCTAGTTGTCAATCTAAACCAAATCTCTTTATTTTCGGTAATTATAAAACTGATATCATTGAAAAAAAATTATTCTTCTTTCTTTTATTTTTAATGCGTTATTAGAGTGAATTCAATAATCTATCAAAAGAATTCTATCACAATTAGCAGATAATAAATTTAAAAACATAGTTTAATATTTCATCCACTGATTAAATGAATACAGGTATGCATTTCAATTTAAAAAAAAATCGCAACTGGAAAAATTTATTTAGAGAGATACATGCATGAACATCGGTATTTATTATTTTCGAAAAAATGTTATATATTTTTTACATTTTAATTCAGTTATTTAAACATTCGAATATTATTTTTTATATGTTCGTAATTTTGTTAGCCTTGTTCGAAAAGTTATATCTCAAAGGAAAATTTTGAATATTTTATTTAGGTGTTTGTAATTTTTCTTATGCTCGTTCGAAATATTTTATGCGAGCAAGAAAAGTTCGAAAATTTTGTTTAGATATTCGTAATTTTGTTACGCTTGTTCGAAAAGTTTTATTTTAAATATTTTTACAATTTTCAATCAGGTATCACTATCCTTAATTTTATTATATTTATTCAAAAAGCTTCATGTTAGTCCTTTTTTTATAAATATTATAATTATTTCAAAATAGTTTGGTGAATAATGTTTCTATTAGTCGTAAATTGTGAATAGCGAAAATGTTACGAAAAATGTTTAGGTGAATAAAGTAATATTATTCGTGATTATATGTAACGAATATTCACAATTCGTGATTGTACGCTTATTCGAAATGTTTTATGTTAATATTTTATGCATGTCAGTTAAAAATTCGAATATTTTATTTACATGTTCGTAATTTTGATAAGCTTATTCGAATAGTTTTATACAAAACAAATATCAATAATATTATTCAGGAATATAATATGTAACGAATAATCACAAATTTTCAATGAATAAAGCATAAAACATTTTATGTTTTATATCAGCAAGAAAAATCCGAATATTTTATGCAGATGTTCGTAATTTATTTATGTTTGTTCGAAATGTTTCATATTAAATATTTTACGTAAGCAAGAGAAATTCGAATATTTTATTTAGATATTTATAATTTTTATACGCTTGTTCGAAATATTTTATCCAGAAAGCGTAATGTTAATCATTTTTTTATAGGCTAATAATATCAATTAAACATGGTGGATGAAAAAAATAGGGATTAAAATAGGCTAATAATATCAACTAAAAGAAGTAGCATCTCAAGCTTTTCAGGTAAAGGAATCATACATCATCGAGAGTTTATACAATAGAGCTCGAGACACATTCAATCACAGCAACATATTGGTATAATAAACATTTATACCAATCAAATTATCACCACTTGGGGCAAGTTGTCACGAATTTGAGCAATCGAAATGCAGAAACAAAATAGCATCAAATTCAAAGATTTTATTAGGAGACTCGGAACCAAAACTATCACTAATCACAGGTGGGCCTTCTCAAATTCTGCTGCCGTTGCGCCATGGCCGCTTATGTTTTTTTGAGGTGTGCGAGCAGACCCGGGCCTCCTTCACCGGCAAGGCCGACGAGCCTCCCTCTGCGCCGACTGCGACCGCGACATCCATTCCACCAACCCCTTCGTCTGCCGCCATGAGTGCGTTCCCGTGGCTGTGGTCCTCTTCTACGACTCAGCCGCCAAGTTCTCGCCCTCCACCGACAGCAACTTCGTAGAAGAAGAAAGGGAATGAGAGATTAGAGAGAGAGAGAAAATATGGTAGTTTAGGAAGATTAGAGAGAGAGAAAACAATACTACTCCCTCCGTCCACCAATTAAAGCCCTACTTGCCCTTAAATTTTTGTCCACCAATTAAAGCTCTATTGTGCTTTTTGTACCCTTTTACCCTCTCTCTATACTTTAAATTACTACTCTTTGTTTATTTATTTATTTCCAGTTTATTTATTTTTCAGTTTTCAGTTTATTTATTTATTTATCTTCTGAATATTTTAATTCCAGTTTATTTATTCATTTATTTATTTCCAGTTTATTTATTTTTTATTTATTTTCAAATTTCAATTTATTTATTTATTTATTTCCAGTTTATTTATTTTCAAATTTTAAGTTTAATTATTTATTTATTTCAAGCTTATTTAATTTCTGAATTTTCAGTTTATTTACTTATTTTCGAATTTTCAGTTTATTTATGTATTTAATTCCATTTTATTTATTTTCTGAATTTTCAGTTTATTTATTTATTTATTTCCAGTTTATTTATTTTCTAAATTTTCAGTTTGTTTATTCATTTATTTTCGAATTTTCAGTTTATTTATTTATTTATTTCCAGTTTATTTATTTTCTAAAAATAATAATTTTCCAGATTTTAATTTATTTATTTTATTTTCGAATTTTCAGCTTATTTATTTATTTAATTCCAGTTTATTTATTTTCTAAAAAAATAATTTTCCAGATTTTAATTAATTTATTTATTTATTTTCGAATTTTCAGTTTATTTATTTATTTAATTCCAGTTTATTTATTTTCTGAATTTCAATTTATTTATTTATTTATTTTCAAATTTTCAGTTTATTTATTTATTTCCAGTTTATTTATTTTCTGAATTTTCAGTTTATTTACTTATTTTCGAATTTTCAGTTTATTTATTTATTTATTTCCAGTTTATTTATTTTCTAAAAATAATAATTTTCCAGATTTTAATTAATTTATTTATTTATTTTCGAATTTTCAGTTTATTTATTTATTTAATTCCAGTTTATTTATTTTCTGAATTTCAGTTTATTTATTTATTTATTTTCAAATTTTCAGTTTATTTATTTATTTCCAGTTTATTTATTTTCTGAATTTTCAGTTTATTTATTTATTTTCGAATCTTCAGTTTATTTATTTATTTATTTCCAGTTTATTTATTTTCTAAAAATAATAATTTTCCAGATTTTAATTAATTTATTTATTTATTTTCGAATTTTCAGTTTATTTATTTATTTATTTCCAGTTTATTTATTTTCTAAAAATAATAATTTTCCAGATTTTAATTTATTTATTTATTTATTTTCGAATTTTCAGTTTATTTATTTATTTATTTCCAGTTTATTTATTTTCTGAATTTTCAGTTTATTTATTTATTTGTTAAATAAGTCAAAGCATTAAAATAATGTCAAATAGTTAATGAAAGATTAGTAAAAGTAATCAAAATATATTAACACTACCCTTTTAGTCTTTTACACCACTTTTACACCACCTTTTTCAGTTTTCTTAGTTTCCGCGCCGACACTCAAATGAGGCTTTAATTGGTGGACGGAGGGAGTACATCTTAGGAAGGTGGAACCGTGGAAGACGCGTGAAAGACGGGAAGTGGAGAATCTTCCAAATTTATCTTGTGGGTAAAATTCCGAATAACCCCCAAAAACTGTAGAAACTCGACTGCAATAAATGAAATGCGGTTTTGTTTTTTAATTTCCTAAAAATCTGGAGCCGTTCGATTTGATAGATCTAATGGTACATAGTAATTCTCTATTCTCTACTAAACACTAATTCTCTATGGATCCCTCCCCTATATATATATATATATATATATACATATATATATATATAGGGTTGGGTTCCGGTAGTATCCAAGCTTATAATAGATCCGTAGATCCAAATCTAGACCACACATTTATGATATGTGGCGCATCAAGATGGTGACACGTGGCAAGGCATTTCAAGGCAAAATCTAGAGAGGGGTAAAATTGGAATGTAATTTTCAAAATTAAAAAAGAAAAAAAATTAGATTTTCTCAAAATAGGTATATTTTAGATGCATAAAGTTTCATACGAGAATGCATGAACTTTCATATAAAAATGCATAAAGTTTCATATAAAAATGCATAAGATTTCACCCCACCCCACCCCAACCCCCCACACCCCTGAACCCCACCCCACCCACACCCTACCCCCCACCCCCCCAAAAAAATTTTTTTTTATTATTTTTTTATTTTTTTAAAAATTGATTTTCTGACCACTGACCCACCCCCTACTCCCCACCC
This sequence comes from Salvia miltiorrhiza, assembly GCF_028751815.1. Taxonomy (NCBI): domain Eukaryota; kingdom Viridiplantae; phylum Streptophyta; class Magnoliopsida; order Lamiales; family Lamiaceae; genus Salvia; species Salvia miltiorrhiza. Next base: position 20,241,388 of record NC_080391.1, on the reverse strand, counting down.
ACCCCCCACCAATTTCTTTTTCTCTCAAAAACTGATTTTCTGACCACTAACCCCCACCACCAACCCACCTCCCCAAAAAAAATTTTTTTTTGAAAAATTGATTTTTACATGCATAAAAAAATTACATGTTTTACATGCATATACTTTCGCACAGAAATGCATATACTTTCACACAAAAATGCATTACATTTTTTGAAAAAATATAATTTTTTTTGGGCTGGAGGGTGGGTGGGGGGTCAGCGGTCCGAAAATCAGTTTTTGATAAAAAAAAAAATGGGGTGGGGGGGGGTCAGTGGTCAGAAAATCAGTTTTAAAAAAAATAATTTTTTTGGGTGGGGGTGGGGCAGGGGTGGGGTGGCGAAAATACCAGATTTAATGAAATGCATTTTTTGTATAATTTAATGCATTTTTATGTAAAATCTTTATGCACTTTTGTTTGATTTTATATGCATGTGAAACATGACTATTTTGGGGGGTGGTATTGGGGAGGGTTGGGGGGTGGTGTCGGGTGGGGTGGTGAAAATACCAAAACTGTAAAAATTAAATGCATTTTTCTGTTCAAAGTCATGCATTTCATGTGAAAACTTTATGCATCTAAAATATATCTATTTTAAGAAAATCTAAAAAAAATATATATTTTTTTAATTATTAAATCCGAAAATTACATTCCAATTTTACCCCTCTCCAGATTTTGCCTTGAAATGCTTGGAAACTCTTTGCCAAGTGTCACCATCTTGATGCGCCACATGTCATAAATGTGTGGTCAAGATTTGGACCTACGGATCTATTATAAGCATTGGATACTACATGATCTCATTCCTATATATATATATATATATATATATATATATATATATAGGCGCGCTCCAATGAGCCCCCTATTTTTCGTGTAACATGAGTACAATGAATAAAACATATAATACTAATGAACAAAACGTATATCTAATGAACAAGATGTATATACTGATGAAAAATAAATTTTAAAAAATTCGTAATGAATAAGACATATATACTGATGAACAGGGCCGTATATACTGATGAACAACGCAGTATATACTGATGAATAACAAAATTTAAAATATTCTGCTCCCTCCAAGATTCGAACCCTGCGAAAAAAAATCACTCTCTAGATACAATATCAGCCATAGAATTGACAAAATAAACGCACCAGTTCGTGTCCTAGATCTCACTAAAATTAGGGGGTCTCATTGGAGCGGCCCCCTATATATATATATATATATATATATATATATATATATATATATATATATAGGAGGAGGCTAAAATAAAAACACCTCTTAAAATATAAAATATGAACTATTTTCAACCCTTAGATCATCAAGATCTACGGTTGATTCATCACCTTATTTGATAAATTCATGGTCCTGAGTTCGAATATCATAGGTAGCGATTTTTTTTTTCCGCAATTCAGACACTTATACAGAGAATACAGATAGTCGATGGGCCTACATGTCAATACACCCTTTTGCTCAGCACAATTTAGTTTATCGACTTAGAGCATCGTCATCAGCTGATTACCTGACTCATGCGGTTGAGTCAGTCGAACCGATGAGTCAGCCGATGCAAGGCCCTGTGATTCGAGGCCCTTCGGTGTAAATGTAGGGCGCGTGTAATACATGCACCAAACATAAAAATAAATTAAAAAACAAAAAAAATCCGACAACAATCATCAATGGCTAAATGCTGATTTTTTATTTTTATTTTTATTTTTCCTTTTTTTCCTTCTGTTCAAACCACATCTCTCACATGTACATTTTTTTACATCAATTTTCTTCATTTTTCAATCATTTTTCCTTCAATTTTCATTTCCTCCCTCAAAATGGCTTCACATTACGAATGACTGCACAACTTCAACAAAATTTGATCGAGTATGTTTGGGCACGTTTCGAACCTCTAGGATCATAATAGTTATTTATATGTTCATCTTAATTTATGTTTAGTTTTTTTAATTTATCTATTTTTCTTTTTTATGTTTAATGTAATTGCATGGTGGTGAACGTCGTATACCACCAAATAATTCCTGCAATAGCTAAGAATTAATATAGTTAGTAGCAAGCAGGGTCGAACCACAGAGAACGGGTAATTGCAATCAATTTCCTAAAGATCTAATTTTTGGTGTAGCCACCACGCCTTAAAGTGATAGAAAAATTAATTTACTAAGAAAATAAATAAATCAACGAAAATCACACTAGAAATAAATCAAAGAAAAGGTAACTCGGCTCGAATAAATCCATATTAATTTAATGACTCTGATCATCGACGCAATGATTAATTAATCTCTATCAACCAACCAGTTATAGGATACCGTGAAACGCAACGGACGTACCCCAATTCCTACTTACTGTATCGATAAACAGCTGGAGACGCCAGACCTGCTTATTTCCCTTATTAAAATATAACCTAGCTGGAGACGCCAGACCTAGATTTAATATTCTAATAGCATTAAGATGAAGGAATGAAGTTTAGATAAATTATCCTAGATACGCTAGTAATAATTCATCCACCAATTTATTCCTACTACGAACATGGTAGCTTTATCACTAATCAGCCCTATTCCAATAATTACGGATTGGGGGAACCAATTGACTGTAATCCAATTTAACCTAAGTTGATCAGGCTTAAATTAAATCAGAACTATCTTTAAACACAAGGAACAAATCGAAATCAACAAGAATCAATTATAAGCTCAATTAGGTCTCACAGATTATAAAATCAATACTTCATTATTCTCGCCGAATTAAAGGTTTAGCTACTCATAATTAAAACTAGAACAATCAAATAAATAAAAATAAACATAAAACAAAAATAATAAATTGCAATTGAATAACAAACCAAACACCACACTTGGAATTGGTGGAACACGTCTCTGCCAAAGTTTTGATCACCAAGAAATTAAATCCCAAAAGCAAAATAAAAATCTAAGCCTAAAGTCTAAACCTAAAAGAAACGTGTAGTGCCCTTCTCAAGAAATTAAAATAAACCTAAAACTATAACTCATGCATGCGACTGCCACCCCTTTTATAATTAAGGGAATTAATCCCTCTTCTCCCTAACTACGCAACCCTTTATTCGAAAGGTGGGCTGATCGGCCAACACACATAGGCCCAACAAAAATAATCAAAACAAGAGTATTAAATTTTAATTAAATCTAGAATAAATAACTCCAAACCGAATCTCTAATCTTCTTCCAAAATCATTCAACTTGATCCAAAATTCTTGACTTTCATCATCTCCCGACATCTGCCATCTTCATTCTCCATCCACGCAAATCCTGTGTAAAATGCCAACGAACTTGAGCAAAAATCAAATAAAAACACACGATAATAAACATAATTCTAGACAACTAATTCACACACATCACATAGTATTTCAACTAATATATTTTCTAAATTTAAATTAAAAATAACTAATTCATATGAATAAACATGATGAGCGAACCACTGTGAATGCTCTTAGTTAGGAACTTAGGATAAAGTCTTACTTTGAATCACGCTCTCAAATCACTCTTCAAAAACAAAATATAGACAAATAAATATCCATACCAGATTTGAGCAATTCACAGGATAGGTAAACAATTTAAAACGGGTCTATTATTTTTTTAAAAAATTCAACATTTCTTAAAAAATGTCTTAATTTACGTTTTCACGTTAAAAATCTTAAACTTTGATTTTTTTTATTTTTTATTTTTAACTTACATACTGTTTTCCAGAATCGGTCATTGAATGATGGCATTGCTGGATTCTTAAGTGGATTCTTAAGATTTAGATTTTTTGTAAATTTTATATTGAATAATGCAAATTCTAACTATGTGACTATTCTTTCCTTGGCGGATTCTGTAAGGTGCGGGTATAAATCAAACTTTTTTCAAAGTTAAAAGTTTTTGAAGTCATGAATATGTAAATATAGAATAATTTTGGAAATTAACGAAAGACATAAAGTATGATTAAGAGGGTGTTTGGCTGAGCTTATAAGCTCCTCAAAACAGCTTATAAGTTGTTTAGGAGTTTACAAGCTCCTCCAAAGTGTTTGGCAAAATAAGCTCCCAACCAGCTTATAAGCTCCAAGAGCTTATAAGCTCCCCAAAAAATAAGTTCATCTACCCCAACTTATTTTTTTATAATCTCATATGCGACAATCATTTTACAAATATTTTTCAGCTATAATTTATTATTTTCATTAATTATATATCATTCAAGTTCATTTTTTTCGATTTTCTCTCTCTAACAAAATATTCGCTCTCTAGCTTATAGCTCAATTATCCAAACACTTTAACAACTTATAAGTTCTTAAAAATTACATTTTATAAACTCTTGAAACATCTTATAAGCTCCAAGATTTATAAGCTCTTTAAAATAAGCTTAGCCAAACACCCTTTAAATCTAGTTTTCATTTCTATCGGACAACCTTAATTAGAGTGGTGCACAATATTCACATATATATTGTTAAAAACCTGCCAAATGCTATATTGGTCCATAGCCTGATATCCACATTACCAACAGCAAACACATGACAATTCTGTATGTGGTGCTTATTTACTTTGCTTTACAGCTTGTACACAAACAACAAACAAGTAATTAAAAAACGTGAAGAATGCCATATTGGTCCTTCTTTTTTGGAGTCCATATTACCAACAGAACTCGTCCTAATTACCAACAGCTCGTGCTAACTATTAAAAGAAATATTATTGTCTGAATTTTTTGAAGCTGGCATATTTTTTGTACATAAGTTTGCACATAAAAATACATAACATATACTCCCTCCCTCCCGTTAATCATGGCTCAAAACTTTTCGGCACGAGTATTTAGGAGAGTAAAATTAAGAAGTAAAGTGTATATCCCACAAACTTAATTTAGTGTTAATTTTAATTAAGAATTGTTGGCATTGTTCTCTCTCCCTCCCTAATCTCCTTCCACAGTCAGCTCCCTCCCCTAATCTCCTTCCACGGTCCGACCGGCGAAACAACGGCAAAAACCACCGCGCCACCGTCTCATTTCTCTCTTTACCGGATCCTGAAACCCGCCCCCCTCTTGCTCCGATTTATAGCAACAAAGCCGCCGCCAAAGCTCTATATCACCAAATCCACCGACACCACCCTTCGTCTCATCTCCCTCCTCTAATTCCCGTTGACGGCGACGCCACCCACCTAACCTCGCCTCCCTTCGCCCACAAACCCAACAACAGGAAACTCAACAGCAACACCTAAAAGAGAGAATGATTTCAGAGATTTGTTGCACCCTTTTCGTACACCGCCCTTGGCCGAGGCATCCGAGATCTGCAACAACCTCAGCGAGACCACAACGATGACAGAAGGTCCGAGCCCTCTCCGGGCAGGCACGCCCCGTGGAGGAGAGGGGGAGGCGCCGGGAATAAAAATAGTGGAAGAGAGGGGAAGGGGCTGAAGAGAGAGGGAGGTCGGCGTCGCGGTGGAGGGAGGTCGGCATCGCAGTTCACCTCTGCACCGCTGCCAAAGCTCCTCGTCAGAGATCTGTGCAGTGATTTTTTTTTTTTTTTTTAGAATTAAAATTTGCGGCTGTAAGGCGCGAAGCTCGCGAACCGTCTTGTCTGTTGCTAGATCGAGTGTAGAGAGAGCGTCGAAGAAAAGAGTGTAGAGAGACACAGGCGGTGAAAAAATCGATGAAATAAGAGAGAGAGAGGAGCGAACTGAGCAGTGATTTTTTTTTTAGAATTAAAATTTGATAGAATTAGAGTTTTATACGGTAATTAATTAAGCAATTAATCTATCCCTAATTATTGCCCAAAAAGGAAACGAGCCAAGTTACATGGGACGGCTCAAAAAGGAATACGAGCCATGAATAATGGGACGGAGGGAGTACTATATGTTATGCATTTTTTGGTTAATCCATATAGCTCGTTTTTTATATATATAGAAAAAGAGCACTATGGTAATAAAACTAACAATATTTTCATACAATAATAAAAAAAAAATCAATAACTACAAATAGCCTTGCTACAGTGTTCTAAATGTTTCAAAGGCGAGCGGGGTAAAGAAGAAAAAAGAAAATGGAGCCCACCCTAAAATGTGTGTGGCTCTGCCTAAATAACACAATTCTAAAGCTGAAAAAATTTAATGTCGGAGATAAGATCCTAGTCCAAGATAACATCCAAGTCCTAAATCTAACTTTCAAGTCATGAAACTAGAACACATCCAAACCATATCCACAAACTCAAATTAATAACTCTATTATAATTTTAAAATAATTATAATTAAAAATCATATAATTTTTTTTAAAAAAATAATATCTACTTATTTTTTTTACCAACAAACGAAAACAAAATGGAAACAAAGAGATATTCAACACTAGAGATGAATTAGAGCGAACAAAAATTAATTTTAACACTTTAAACAGTTATAACTTATTCATTTCAAATTTATATTTTGTTATAATTTTTATATTGAATTAAAGATCTTCTCGTACGTAATCTTTAATTTAACATTCATATTGAATATTTTTTCATAAATCAAAGTTAACGATTTTTTAAAAAGAATTAAAATAGAAAAAAGAAAAAATAAGAGAGAAAATTTGGAGGGAAAAGTGAGAGGAGAGAGAAAATTTGAATAAAAAAAACTACTCCTCCTAAAAATATTCCTAGGATGAAGTGACACATATTTTAATAAAAGTGGTTAAATATGTTATGAGTGGAAAAAAATGCTCTAACCATAAAGGTGTGTTAGAGCATCCGCATCACCCTACTCGATCTCCCCTACTCAAATAAGGGCAAGATCGAGTAGGCCGATGCAGCCAACCTCTACTCGAGTATTACTCGAAGAATCAAGTAGAACTCGTTTGTGTTTATGGGATGGCGCGTGTATGCACACATTGGGTTAAAAAAAAATCAATTCTTAAATTCAATGACTTTTGAGCCGATTGTTGTGTTTACTATTATAATTCAATTCTTGTGTTTACTATTATAATTTATTTTAATGTTACATACGTTTTTAGGGAGGCACTTTTTTGGTGCAAAATGAGGCACATTTTCTCAAGCTGTGGAGTGAAAATCTATTAAAAATAATACAACAATTAATATAATTTTAATGTAATTTTGATTTTAAGTAATTGTATTATTTAAATTTGGACAATTAAATTTAAATGAAAAGTATAAAAATCAAAACTAAAAAAATTAAATAGGCTATCAAGTAATCCCAATGCGACCTCCTTACTCAATGTGGTCACCTCCTATCAAGTAAGTTATCAAGTAGGCTATCAAGTAGGCACCAATGCGGATGCTCTTAATAATGATAATTAATTGTATTGTGAATGAGGAGAGGGTCTCACCATGTGATAAAATAGATAATAAGTTAATATATGGAGAGTAATGTCCATGAATAAAATATGACTATTTGTTATGGATACCCCAAAAAGGAAAATTGAGACTATTTTCACAGAAGGGATGGAGTATTATATATAGATACATGTTTGAAATACTATCAATTGCTAATGTTTATAAAGATTTCTTATTTAAAGTATTTTCTTTCTTTGAAAAAATATATATAAAAAAACTCAGTTGATAGGTCAAATTTACATTTAAACAGATATTTCAATAATATATTTCGTAAATTTATTGGTGTTTATATCTATAAATATGTTGTTATATACAAGTTTGAATCATGCGTTTTGTGCTCAAAATGCAATTTAATAATGAGTTTGAATCAAAATCTTGATCTGTTTCCCACATAAGACTTCTGAAAATATACCCTAAATAATAATTAACACAATTATCAAGTGTGCGTGTGTTGGCCAAACGGTAAAGGGTTAATGACTAAGGCAAGATCAAAGGTCTTGGGTTCGAGTCCCCTGTGGTGCGGCCTTTGAATTTATTTATTTAATACTGTTAATTTATAAAAAAAACACAATTCTAGAGTCAAAATAAATTAATGTTGGGACCGTCTCATGTACGTCCGTCCACATGGAGCGGACGGATCCGACCCTGCCCAGACCCCGATCTCACTCGCACCTTTTTTTTTCATCCAATTTTTTTTTTATCTTCAATCGACCCACACAAATAAAGTGTATGCAAATAATATTTTGCTAATGATATTTTTTGTAAACTCAAATTTTATGATATTTTATATAAAAATAAATGATACTTTTAATACATGCATATGATACTTTTAAATTACAATTAATGATACTTTTGAGATGAGCTTAGGAGGATCTTAAAAAATAAAAATAAAAATAAAAATAAAATAAAATACTGACCGAACTGAATTGAATTGCGCCGGATGACACAGTTTGCACCACACAGCCAGATATATATACGAGAATTTATGATTATTGTTTAGGTGAATACCTCTATAAAAGCCGAAATATAAACCCGTGAAGCTGACAACATTCAAACACGAGAAATTAACAACCATGAAAATGGAAACAAGCTTTCCATCGTTGCTTGCAATATTATCTTTAGTTTCCCTAATCTTCTTGAAACTCATATATTCCACCATGAAAAGATCGACGGCGCCACCGCTGCCACCGGGGCCGGCTGCCTACCCGGTGGTGGGCAGCCTGCCGGAAATGCTGTTGAAGAAGCCCGCATTCCGATGGATACACAATGTCATGTTATAACCGGGTACACGATCGAGATATTACAAAATAAATATTTTGAGAAATTACGACTCAAAATAATTGAAAATATTACAAAGTAAATAATTTGAGAAATTACAACTCAAATAATTTGATACAACTGAAATACACTGTATAAATAAATTATACGTATAAACAAAGTCGAGTCAAGATGAGTCTCTTCCCGCAAGAAGATTATCGCCCCGGTAGTGCTCTTCGGTTTGGCGTATCTTCCCCAAAGGTAAAACGACTACGTCTCGTCGGATGTAGCACCACAATCCGGCGAGCTCCGGCGAACTAAATAGGATCAAGAACTGAGCACAAGTGTTGTGCAGAGAGTGAGTGTGAAGGAATGGCAGAATGCAGTATTTGTTGGTGTCTGTCGTTAGTTTCTGCATGCTCTCCACAAGTCTATTTATAGACATGTGGTAAGTATGAATTCAATACATTGAATTCCACTCCGACGGCTGGAAGGTTGAAGATGTGGCCGGTGGCAGCAGCCATTGAAGAAACTCAGTTGCAAAATTGAAGACGCCATGCAGAAGTCGAAGCTGGCGTGCTTCTGCTGCTGCTGTGACTTGTTCTGCTGCTGTGACTGTTGCTGTGGGCTTGGGAATTAATTCAGTTGGGCCAAGAAAATAATTCTGTTGGGCCAAAAATTAAAAGCCCAATGGAGTTGGTCCAAAAAAAAGTTTGGGCCCCAAACACCACCCCAAAGCACCAAGATCCAAGATCCAAGTCCTTGGCCGCGGCCCGTACCCGACCCGACCCGACCCGCCCGTCCGGCGGCGACGTCGTCGTCCGTCCGTCCGTCCGATCGATCGTCGGCGGCGGCGCGCGTGTGTGTGTGCGCGCGAGGCTAGTACTTAGATCAAGCCCACTAGCAAGCCCACAAGTCAATTTATTAACTCCATGTGCTTTGCTATTCTTATACATGAAAAACATCTCTATGTTTTCCAATGTGGGATAGCATTTATTTTCCCTCTTCAACATCCAAACTTTGACATACAATATCTCACTCATCGGAAATCGGTTTTGAGACTTCAAGTATATCACGTTGATCTACTCGAGATGTAGATTAACATCCAATCATTATTTTAATTAAATAATAAATATTTAATTAAATAATAATTTCCAGATATGGCATTAAAACCATATTTCCAACATGTCATGCAAAAACTCAACACGGAGATCGTCTGCATCCGCCTCGGCAGCGTCCACGTCATCGCAGTCAGTTCTCCAGAGCTTTCTAGAGAGTTCTTGAAGAAGCACGACGCGATCCTCGCCTCCCGGCCTGACTCCGTCTCAGCCCGCCTCACCAGCGATGGATACTTGACGCCGGCCTTATCCCCCGCCGGCGACCAGTGGAAGAAAATGAGGAGGGTTATGGTGTCGGAGGTGCTGACGATGGGTGTGTTTCGACGGCTCCACTCGAAGAGATGTGAAGAAGCCGATCACCTGGTGCGGTATGTGTACAACCACCGCAATGGGGTGGTGAACGTGAGAGATGCAGCGCGGCATTACTGCACCAATTTGATCAAGAAAATGGTGTTTGGTGAGAGGTTTTTCGGGCCGGGAATGGAGGACGGGGGCCCGGGAAATGAAGATAGAGAACACGTGGATGGATTGTTCACCATTATTTCGTGTCTCTATGGATTCGCCCTAGCTGATTTTGTACCGTGGTTGGAGGTTTTCGATTTGGATGGACATAAGAGGATTGTAAGGAATGCGATTAAGAAGGTGAGAAAATACCAAGATCCAGCAATCAATAAGAGAATGGAGATGTGGCAGCTAGGGCTCAAGACTCAACAAGATGATATTCTTGATCGTCTCATTAACCTCAAGAACGAATCAGACGAAACTAAGCCCCTCTTATCAGTTCCAGAGATTAAAGCACAAATTCTTGTAAGTATTTAGTTTAACCTCATTTTGAAGACGTAGTCTATGATTTTTGTAGTTAATAATATATGGGGTTTTGGCAAATCTTCAACTATTTCAAAATCGTAAAGTGCGACGTATACCTTTTCAATTTTGCAATTTCGCCCCTTCATTATTTTCGATCGTCAAATTATTGAGTTAGAGCTTATGTGATTAGTTCGCCGCGTAATATTCATGTTATGACATTGTTTACAATAAAATTGCTAAATATTGAAAATTAGAATACGGATACTAGATACAATCTCTTTATAATTTAGGGAATTTTCAATTGAAATTGTACGAAATAGCATAGTTTAGGCCTCACAAAAACAATGTCGTCTTTACTAATCCACGTAAGCTCCAGCTCATCATTCCGACGATCATAAAAACAACTGGGGAGAAAATAATTGCATAAATGGAAACAATGGCGATTTAATTCGCCATACTTCAACAAAATTTATTTTATTTTTCAATATTTCATTTAATAATATCAGTAATAGTTTTTTAGTCTTTTTTTTTTTAATATTTAAAATTAGAATCTCATAATAAAATAAAAGTGTAATTTTAAGTGTAAAATGGTGTTGATTTCACAGGAAATAATGATTGCGGCAGTTGATAATCCGTCAAATGCAGTTGAGTGGGCTTTGGCAGAGATGATCAATCAACCAAATATTCTTGTAAAGGTGTGTGAAGAATTGGACCGAGTTGTAGGTAAGAATAGGCTCGTCGAGGAATCAGATATGCCTAACCTAAATTATGTGAAGGCTTGTGTTAAAGAGTCATTTAGGCTACATCCAGTAGCACCTTTTAATCTCCCTCATGTTTCGAGCGAGAATGTTGTGGTAGGTGGCTACTTCATCCCAAAAGGGAGCCATGTGTTGCTTAGTCGCCCCGACCTAGGGCGAAATTCTAGGATTTGGGATGAGCCTCTTCGATTCAAGCCCGAGCGTCACATCGTCAATGAATCCTCAGATGTGGTTCTTGTGGATAATGAATTGCGCATGTTGTCATTCAGTACAGGGAGACGAGGATGTCCTGGCATTGTGCTTGGCTCTACCATAAGCATTATGCTTTTGGCTAGACTTATTCAAGGTTTTAGCTGGAGGCCACCCATTGATACGAATAACATTGATTTGGTTGAGTCGGGGCATGACCTGACATTGGCTAAGCCTCTTATTGCTCATGCAACACCTCGCTTGGACTCACAAATTTATATACAACTCATGTCAAATTAATATATGTATATTTGTTCAACTATAAGATATACTGAATTATATAGTCATTATGTAAATGTTCGATCAGTATCAACAAATGTACTTCCTAAATATAGTACACTATCATCCGTCGTACTAGTTCGTGTCTGGAACAATTTGATGCTTATTCTTTGCGAATTTTTAGCAGCTTTTAGAACAGTTATCTTTATGCGATTCTTATGAATCGCAATTACATATAGACTATCTACCTTCTTTGTTCAAAGCCTATTTGAGTTATAACTCGTGCTAGGGTTCGATTATTTAAAGCGAAGAAGAGGATCGTTTGCAGCTGCCCCTTTTATTGTTATTCTCTGAGTTTTGCAGAACATTTTCATGCATGTTTTCAAATCATACTATTGTGTTTCAGTTTTTCATATTCGAACAAACTGATGATCACTATTTAAACTAGCGACAGAACTGCAACTAAATAATGTAATTGTAGCACGAAAACAGCAAGCAAAGTATCGTATCCACATGGGCTATTATAGCGAATCACTCTAAGTAATCCTAAGTAAACTCTAGTAATATTCAGGCAAAGCAAAAGATTAAAGGTTTTAAATAAAATTAAACTCAAATAATAGCAAATAAAATTCAGGTAAAAGAATCAAATGATAAAACGATTGATCCTAGGGAAGTGAATTCATTAACCAAATTCATATAATCAATCTATTAATCCTATTTACCAGTTTAATCCAGTTATGATGAGAAATCACACATTTAATCAAATACTCCCGTCAGAGCAGCAAAGATCGTACCGTCAGGTCTCAAGATAATCTACTATCTCTCAATAGCTCCTAAGAATAGCTCTCTATGATCCATCTATCTCCGTCATGTCTCAAGGTTAAAACCATATCATATATTCCTGAATCCGCTAAACACTTATCTCCGTCAAGTCTCAAACCCAATAACTATACATGCAAACTATTGATAAGATAATTCACAAAAATTCAAGCACCAAGAATTATGAATCATAAACTGGAAGGCAAATAGATATTAACAAATTAATCACATGAATCTAATTAACTATTTACAAACCCTAGAATCAGATTAAAAACTTAGCCAGACATAGTAAAAAAAATATAAACATAATTAAAAAGACAGCAATTGAAATAACTGAATTATATAAAACTGAAAGAATGATCTTGAATCTTCAATTCTTGCAGAAATCTAATCCGTATGGGAGTTTGTGTATTTTGTGTGTGCAGCTGATTTCAGCGAGAGAGAGAGAGATATTAGGGATGAGGATTGGGGGGGAGATTGGCGTGAGTTTGAAGAAGGAAATATGGGTTGGGCTTAACTTAAGCTTAGGCCATTTATTTAATTATGTTGGGCTCGTAGATTCGGATTTTATTTATTTTGATCTGGGCCTGCTTTAATAAGTTGGGCTGCATTTATTTTATTAAAGAAAGGCTTTTAATGAAATTATTAAACTGGGCTGCGTTTTTTTTTTTTTTTGAAAATGGCCCTTGATTATTTATTTTAATTGGATCTCTACACATTTAATTAATTTAATTAAATGGTATAGTTTTTTAAATTATTAATTTATATTTAAGTTTGATTAATTATTTTAATGATGATTGCACAATAATATTATTATTATGTGTATATATATTAAGTGTAATTATTTATTATATGAGTTAAGTATGAAATGAATTTGCATATGTATTTTTGCAAATAAAAGTACTTATGATTTAAATTGGTTTTCATTAAAGAGAACATGCACTCATATAGCCATATTGAGCAATAAAACTCAATTTTTGGCCACTCATGAAAAACACAAATTGTAGCAATTTTTTACAATTTCGATCCAAAATACCCTTGCCCGCGTGCCCATTCTCTCACTCACTGCCCCGCTGGGCAACCGGTGGCATTAGTGCCAAGTGTACCTAATGAATGACAAATGTCACTGGCCGCCCCTCTATTCACGCCTGCACCCTTTCTCTTGGCACAATTGGTACTAATTATGTCAAGTGTACTTAATGAATGACACAATTGGCACTAATAGTGTCATTTGTACCAACTGCTAGCGGTCGCGCCCTTTCTCTTGGCACAATTGGCATTAATTGTGCCAAGTGTACCTAATGAATAACATTATTAACACTAATAGTGTCATTTGTACCATCATAACCCGGGAGCCCAACTCGACCCGAAGCCCAACCTGCGTGCGTAACCTTAACCCAGTTCGCCTAATTAAGAGCAAAATAGTCCTAAAACGTAAAAAAAAATGGCCAAAATTTATGTATTTTAGATGAGTGGCCAAATATTAAGTTTCATTGCTCAATATGCCTATCTCACAAGTTGACTCTTCATTAAATCCAATTATCAAAGAAAGTTGAGCAAGGATATTGTTGGTGTCCATAGCTCAAGATTTTAGTTTCAATTTTTATAATTAAATCTTGGAAACTCGGTGTGATGAATATTGAATCAGGAATGTTTAGCACACTCACTAAGACATAAGATTAGCTTCATGAGACCTATTAATAATAGAATTTCTTGTAGGCTTTGTGGACCAAAGGGATTAGCGATGTTTTCCCAAGACAGGTTCTTATGTGTATGATTTTCATGCTTTGCTTATCCAAGTGGGCTTACTTTCCAAATGTATGATTGAGTTATTAAGCTCTAAATGTTTTAATCAAATGCAAACTGTTATCCAATAAAATATTTTGTGCACTCTGCTATGTTTAAGGTTCGCAACAATGAATCGATCGAGGTTCTCTCTTAACCTAACACGTTATTTGAGAATTATGTACACTTATTAACTGACTCGGTGGGTTGATCTCCATCGGGCACTAATTATGTATGAGGCGTTATAAGAGTGCTCGATGGGATGTGTTCCGGAGCATTGTGTCCCAAATAGGAGCTTGCCTGAGTTACGCCCTCAAATCAAGAATGAAGGAGTAATGGATCCGACAGTGGCTAAAGGCTCGGGATCATAGCGAGTAATATAAAGAGAGTGTGACATTGACGCCAAATGAAATGATTTTGCATGTTTAGAGTTAAAAGCACTTTTATTTAAAACCTTCTAAGTTATGTTTCAATTAAATGTGGTATTATATAAAAAGAAAAACCAAAGAAAACCCTTGAAAGCACAAGAAAACAGACTAAGGGCCGAGCCTCATTAAAACCTATTTAGGAAAAACCCGGGAGGGAAAAATCCCTAAATAGGGAAAATAGTACCTGTCTACAAAAACCAAAAAACAAAGATCGGGAGCACGGAAGGAACCGTCTCAGAAGCTCCGATCGAACCATTTGCCCCTAGACAGTCCGGGCCCTCGCCGATCAAAAAACCATAAAACAAGCCCAACCAAAGAAAGAACCCAAAGGGAAAGCCACAAAGCTCCCGATGCCAACAACAAAGGATCGAAGATCCAAAGTGTTGTGGAGCAGCCAACGGGACCCAACCCTAGAGGTCTAACCCCGAGCACACCCGCGAGCTGTTAAAAATGAAAAATTATGGGGAAAATGGAATTCATGCAAAGTTTTTGTGATATTTGGTGTAATAAAAAAATGCAACTTTTTCAATCATCGGAGTGGAACGTGTGTGGCGTGTGCCGGCGAGCCATATCAGCGCCACGTCAACTCCGATTAGAGGGGGGAAAAATCGTGGAAAAAATGAACGACTAATTCAATCTGTGATTAAAAAAATGGAATTTTTTTAAAATTATGGGAAAAATGGAATTCGGGCAAAGTTGGTGATATTTGGTGCAATTAACCCTTAAAAACAAATGTTAAGCAAATCTTTTATATTAGTGCAGATAATTAAGCATAAGCAAGTTAATTACCTGATCATATATATATATAACATGCTAACTTTTTTTTTCTAGGGTAAGAGTTGTAGTAACATTATAACATGTAAATTTATCTTTTCCCATTGAGATTAGGAGTGAGGCGGAATTAGATTTCCTACCATATATACTTCAAGCCTGAAATTTTCCTAAACTACAATCTCTTAATTTGTTCAACATGGCTGATACTTGGTAAGCAAGCAACGCCTGATTTCCCCTCTGTCTCCCTCTCATCGATCAAGCAAATTAAGTTTGTGTGGCCGCAACAATGGCGACGCAAATTTGCAAGAACAATAACAATGGGTTTGGCCATCTCTCGAAACCCAATAAAGGTAACTATCTATCTGTTTTCCGTGGAAGAAAGACTGCGTGCAGATCGAAACCAGCGAAAGGGATTGTGATAAAGAAACCGGCCGAAATCATATCTTTGGCAAAGGAAAGAAAGAGAAAATTATCGGAGTTGCAATGTAGTTGTTTGAAGAAGAGAAGTAGAGATGTGACTATTCCTGATTGCGGAAGCGTTGATGAGTACGTGAGTTTGGGTAAGATCAGCGGAGGGTCGTACGGCCTCGTCTACAAAGTCCAACACAAGAAGACTGGAGAAATCATGGCCATGAAGGAGGAGTTTGAGGGATTATCGCCCACCACAATCACCGAAATCGACATCCTCAAATCCCTCGGCGGCGCCCATCCCTCCGTCGTCGGATTCAAGGAAGTGGCGGTGGACGAGTACGACGGCGTCTACGTCGTCATGGAGCACATGGAGACTGATCTGCGAGCTCTCATCAAGGGCGGCGGTCTAGCCATCAGCCAGGTGAAGATGTTGATGAAGCAGTTGCTGCAAGGAGTCGAGTTCCTGCACGAAAACGGTGTGATGCATAGGGATCTCAAGCCTGCAAATCTCCTCGTAAACAGAGGGGGAGAGTTGAAGTTGAAGATATGCGATTTCGGGCTGTCCGTTAGGTTTAGGAAGGAGTTGGTGTCATCGTATTCGCCTCGCGTGGGGACGCTCTGGTACAGGGCTCCGGAGCTGCTTCTCGGAGAGGAGAGGTATTCGTGTGCGGTGGATATGTGGGCGGTCGGATGCATTATGGCCGAGTTGCTGTTCAACAAAGTGTTGTTCAGAGGGGAATCTGAGGAGGATCAGTTGCATCAGATATATTGTCTTCTTGGCCTTCCAAGTAGTGCCGAGAATGTTTCCACTTTGCTGATTTCATCTGCAAATTTGGAGCTTTCCGAGCCTGGATTTGATCTGCTCAAGGGCTTGTTAACTTATGATCCAACTAAGAGGCTCACACCACAAGCTGCTCTCAACCATGTTTGGTTTCAAGACTTGATCAGCTCTTAGCTTGCTACTCAATATATATATGAGTGTTTAATTTGTTGAGTGATAGTGAGAGATACCAACTTTTATTGAGTTGGTGTTAATTAGTGGTGCTGTAGAGCACTGTTGTTGCTTCAAGCTACAGGGGTCCTCCCAAATCCCACAAATTTATATGTATATATAGTTGTTCGTTGCCAATTCAACAATCACTCTTCTTCAATACTCTTTTTTGGTGCTTGTATATGATTTAATCACTTATGCCCTATTGTTGGTTGATGCATGATTTTCTTTTCATGTATATTACTAAGTTTCCTGTGCACTGTATGATGCCATGTTGATAAGGATACTTTGATTGTTTATAGCCTGTCAACTTAATATAACAATCTGTTTAATAATAAATCATGCATGTGTTTGCTTCAAGTAACATGTTAATTTAGTAAGCATAGATTTTGTTTTTTCTAGGGTAAGAGTAGCTGTAACATTAATATTATATTTGAGATAAGTTAAAAGGGGATTTAGATTTTCCTATCAGACTTCAAACTCCAACGTCAAATTTTCCTAAAATATAATTTTTTATTTTTTTGGTTTCTTGAATTAATCCCTAGGATTATTTGTAGTCGTGGATATACATGTTCATTTATATTTGCAAACTCGAGTTCGATCGAAAATATATTTAATGGAGTAAGACATATACCAATATTTCATTTGGAACTTAAGACACTTGACTACCTAGGAATGAAACTTGAAGTTCAAAGATGACGAAATAGATTCACAATATTTTATTTGCAATTGGTAGATTTGGTGACTATCTCATTAGTTACGAATCCATCTTTTGTTGCAAGCATGTGAACTGTTGAGATATTGAGTGGGGGCAAAAGTGAAATCCAAGAAATCTCTGTCCCTCATTCCACTCTGGTATTTTTCTTGTAGTTTTTTGTTAGTTTGTTAGCTTCCATGTTACTGAATAATCTAGCTAACGGTATGCATGAAATATTTTATTACTATTTCAGCTACTGCCATTGGTGGAAATAGTGGTATAAATTGATGCCAACTGTAGTGGAAATATCATGCAGAGATCACTAAGGCACAATGGCTAAAATTCTGTGGTTGGCTCTGTTTTTTGCTATGGTGATAGTTAGACTGAGAGCCGAAGAAGGAGGAGGCGCCGCCACCGCTCCGCCCTCGTCGGAAAGTTCTGATCCTCCACAAACAACGAACGATGTAAAAACTGAAGGGAAGAGTAGCAAGACTTACAACAACGTAGCGGTGAACAACAAGAGGAAGAATAATGGAGGTGGGAGCGGAGGTGGAGGTGGAGGCGGAGTTGGATGGGGTTGGGGCGGTGGTGGAGGTGGTGGCAATCGCGGTGGAGGGTGGGGATGGGGGGGTGGAGGAGGCGGCGGTGTTTTTTGGCGGTGGGGCTGCAACGGGCGGCATCACCGTTCCGGCAAGATGAAAGTCTTCCCAAAGGGAGACTATGCAATAGGAGAGTTTGCACAATGCATGGTGAAGGGAAGGTGTAGGGGAATGAGGTTGGATTGTCCATTGCATTGTGGAGGGCCTTGTGTTTATGATTGTAGGAATATGTGCAAGGCTCATTGCAAAAAATAATCCATGCATTTTCATTTCTAGCTTGCAAGATTCTTGTTTTATTGTCAAGGAATTTATCTTAGGAAAGATGTTTGTTTGTTTGTTATAGTAATGTTTTTGCATGCAGTGTGCCATCATTATTAGTAGAAGCATGTCTTTTGTGAAAAGGGTGATTGTGGAACCTATCTATTGTGATCAATTTGTTAAGACAGTTAAAGATGGGCTGTACCAACTTTTGTTTTTGATTTGTAATGTTATTTGTAGAAGGGTGGAAGCATAAAGTCTTTACATCTTTTTGCAACTTTTATTAAGATATATATATGTGTCCTAATCAACATTGATTCATAAAGATGTGCTGATTCGTATAGTACAAGTAATGATATATTACACTTTCTTCTCTAATGCTCCCTCCATCTCACTTTGATAGTTTCTTTTGAATATCAAATATCCCAAGATATAATTTACTTTTTAAATTTAAATTGCAGTAAATTAATCTTTGTTTACTAAAATAATCTTGTTTGATATTTGTCAAGATAATATTTGAAACAATAAATAAAAATAAAATTGAACAATTGCATATAAATTATATTTTTCATACAAATTAAGTGTATTTTTTTTTAATATGCATGAAAAAATCGATGTGGGTTATCAAAAAGGGATGGAAGGAGTATATTGTCAGCCATTACTTGGCACTTGGCATGATTACCTATTCAAGCACAATTTTAAAATGGAAGGCCTTGCCTAGCTGTAATTCATACATACAATATTTTTATATTTGAATTGATAGATCTAACATGTTATTTAAAATTATTAAAAACTTTTTCTAAGAGTAAATTACTTAAGAAACTTAATTTTACTATAATATGCAGAATTGAGACATTACACGAGCTATTCAATTTGTGTGATGATGAGGCACTCTCCCGTGCAACTGGTTTCTGAATGACACTACTTTAACAAACAAATGACACTTGAAGATCTTTAAGTGTCATTTGTATGTTGAAATATATAGTGTCATTCGAAAATATTCAAGTGTCATTAATCGAATGAAGTAGTGTCATTTTGAAAACCAGTTGCACGGTGCAACCGATTACGCATGAACATTTGTGTGTGATATATACGATAGATAAAGAGAATTAGGATAAGTAGCCTATTTGAAATAGAAAAAAGCCACCCTTATAAAAATAAGGAAGTAGCTTGTGGCCATTTTTTTTTATTTTTTTTATGTTAAATGATCAATTTAACCTTAATGATATTTATTAAAATAAATAAATAAATAAGTACAAAATAAAAAGAGTAAAATTTTGGAATAGCCAAAATGGATCATAAAACACAAATTATGGCCACTCATTGAAAAAATATAAAATTTGGCCATTTTTATAGCTTTGGGACGTTTTTGCCCTTAATTGGGCGGACTGGGTAGGGTCAGGAGCGCGGGTCGCGTGCCGGGTAGGATCAGGCACGCGGGTCGGGTTAGGCACTTATGGCACTATTAGTGCCATAAGTGCCAACGATTTTTTTTTTTACTCCCCCTGCCCTGTCTACCCCACCAGACCCCCGACCCCACCCACCCCCAAGCCAAAAAAAAAAAAAAAATTACCCCCCCTAGATAAAAATAAATCAAATTTTACTTTTGTTATTTTATTTTATGGCACTAATAGTGCCATAAGTGCCAACGAAAATCCAAAATAAAATAAAGTAAAATGGTCTTTTTAGCACTTATGGCACTATTAGTGCCATAAGTGCCAAACATGCAGAACAAATATAGAAACAACAGCATCATCTAAACCCTAAATGGAACATTTAAACCCTAAATGGATAATCTAAACCCTAAATGGAATATCTAAACCCTAGGGGAAGTGTTTAAAAAGTTCCTTTTGGCTTGGGTTGGGTGGGGTCGGGGGTCTGGGGGGGTAGACAGGGCATGGGGAGTAAAAAAAAATTTCGTTGGCACTTATGGCACTAATAGTGCCATAAGTGCTTAACCCGACCCGCGTGCCTGATCTTACCCGGCACGCGACCCGCGCTCCTGACCCTACTCAGTCCGCCCAATTAGGGGTATATTAGGCATATTGCCTAATTAATGGCCATAATTTGTGTTTTTTCAATTAGAGGCCAAATATTGTGTTTGCATGTTCAATGTGGTCATTTGACACCATTGTTTCAAATAAAAAACTATCTGTCCTACCTTTTTTGATTTTTCGGTCACACTGCGCACACACACAGAGACAGAGCACGGCCTTTTCTCCCACTCTCTCCCCAATCTAATTATTTATAATTGAAATTATACACATGATTAGGTGTAGCCAGCCGCACACTCTTTAATTATTTGTTTATTTATGATTGAAATTATGTATTCTAACTAGATGTAATAAATCCTAATTATCAATACAAAAATAATATTTAATAATTAATTACGGACGGTCGCACACAAATTCTTGATTATAGATAGACTAATAGACACTTTGACTCGAGATTGTGTTTCTTAACTACCTATGGCATCATAGCATGCAATTGGATGTGAAGTGTGCTTAAAGATTCATTTAGTTGTGGAGTATTAATTACTCCCTCCGTCCCACTAAAGTTGGCTACATTCGTTTCGGCACGGGAATTAAGGAGTTGTAGATTAGTATTTTAAGTGTGTGGTTAATAAAGTATAAAAGTAATAAAGTAAGAAATAGAAGGTGATAAAGTGAGAGAGAAGGTAATAAAGTGATAAAGTAGGAGAGATGATGTGATAAAGTATGAGAGAGAAGGTAATAAAGTGATAAAGTAGGAGAAAGAAGGTAATAAAGTGATAAAGTAGGAGATAGAATGTGATAAATATTTCCATTTTAGGAAAGTGGCCAACTTTAATGGGACGCCAAAAATGGAAATGTAGCCAACTTTAGTGGGACGGAGGGAGTAATAGTAAAGCCTAGATAATAAAAGTTACGGAAATAGATAGAATAATAAATTAATACGAGAATGCAAATGGTCGGAGAAATTATATGATGGCGAGCAAGTGTGATTGGGTGTGAAATTATGTTGTTGGATTAGCCTCTCATGTGCACAAGGCATACTTCTATTATGAGCAATGATGAATGGAGCAAGTAGGGAGATCCATATGCAAAATCCAAATCATAATGTTTTATTTTTTCTCAATCTTTTTTGCCCATGATGGCTAGCTAAGATAAAGGTTTACATATTAAGCTGCATGCCAAAAACAATTGCAAGGTTTTTCGGAATAAAATGAAAAGGAAAGGTCTCATGCAAAAAAAAAAAATAATAATAATAATTGGATCTCCTTTTTAGGAATCGATATTTTGCAAAACTGATATAGTAAATAAATAAATCAAGATTTAAAGTAAAAAATAGGAACCTTCTTTACGTAGTAGATGTAAATGGAGGGTTCTATTCATGCTTAATTTATTTATAATATTTTAACAAATTCGCGTTATGATAAAATGGTGTAGTATATATAACATTGATGTTAAAGAATTACGAAACTTACAAATATCCCTAAATAAAATTATAATTTCTTCACGAATGATGTGGTTTTTGTGTACGTGTGTTGGCCTAGCGGTAAAAGGTTAATACCCAAGACCTGAGTTCCTGAGTTCGAGTCCTCCGTTGCGTGGTATTTGAATTTTCTTTATTTACTTATATAATTTATCAAATATATATATATATATATATATATATATATGAGTGGACTAAAATAAAAACACCTTTTAGAATATAAAATAGAAACTATCTTCAGTCATTTAATCATCAAGATCTACGGTTGATTCATCACTTTGTTTGATGAATTCATAGTTTCGAGTTCGAATTTCATAGGTAGCAAAAAATGGTTCCGAGTCCGAATCCCATAGGTAGCAAAAAAAATATTTTTCACAATTCATACAGTTGCACATCGAATTCATACGTGTTTTACATAGAATTCATACATTTTAACTAGTTTGTATTTTATATGTTAAGAAGTGTTTACACCCCTCCCCTATATATATCCTTTTGTTTTTCTAGAGGACTACAATATACTATATCTTTTTATTCTCTATCCTAACAATTTTATAATTTGAACATTTTATCAAACAAAGATTATATGATATTGTTATATTTCAATTAGCTGTAATGTTGTCATAAGCAAATAAGTAGTACTTCCTTCGCTTCATACTTATTGTCCTACTTATAATTTTGGGTTGTCCTATTATATTGTTCCATTTCATTATTGGAAACCACCCAAGTAAATTAACCCTAAACCCTACCCGTCCCATTTCACTTTATCTTTCTCTCTTTCGCCCCTTCTTTCACTCTACATCACCTCCCTTGTAAAACCCTAATTTGGCAAAGATATTAGGGTTCGTCGCAACACCCTCTCGCCCTATTTCTCATATATCTCTCCAAAGATCATGCATCCCCCTATCTATGTGAAATCATAATTGTAAACCACCCTTTAGTGTGAAAAAAACTTGAGCCAAAATCCGAGTATGCCTTTAACGGCATTGAAACGCAAGCATGTGCTTCGTCATATGAGGGAATACAACCCTCATCTCCGCTTTGGTAAAATTGGAGCAATACTCTGAAACCCTAGAGCCATTTGCGTGATTCTATTTTAGCGATGTCATGGCTGCAGACGATTTCAAAGCACAAGCCTATGCTTCAACTTTGGTGAAATCGAAGGAATTCTTTGAAACCCTAGAGCCCTTTGTAAATCCAAGTCTGAGCGGTGGGGTGGCCACATGCATCGTTGAAGCCCAACACTTTTCCATGTCTACGACGAGCCAATGTCCCAATTTTTGGAGTTTGAATTTCCATTCTTTTCTCCGGACGTCCTTTGGGGCTACTGGTTCTGGAGACAACAATGGGTTGAAGATTGAAGCGGTTGTGGAGATGATGTTGTAGATAAACGTCCCTAAGTATTTTTGGCCGGTGTGACCTGTCCCTTATTTGCCCATTATAAATCGATTATGTTGCTATGCTATGTGGTTAAGGCAAGAGCACTGTGTGGTTGATAGGATTTGAGTATCTAAGATGATATGAACTGTCTCACCTGATGTGTGTTCAATTCAAACTATTTGATTTGATTTAATTGTGGTATTTGATTGTTTCTGTGATGAGTAACTAATTGGTGTCTGGTCTTTTTGTGGTATCTGATGCTCAAAGTGTTAAGGTTTTCACTCAATTGCATCACAAAATACATTATATGTTTGTATACATATTGGCTGGATCTATGAATTTTACACCTTCAATATCTACCTCTAAGATTAAGTAATATTTTCCAGGCATGGCATTCAAAAATCATGACAAAAGATGATCTCAACCAAATGCAACCTTAAACTTTGATCTGAGTCAATTTTCTGCCTCCACTGCCCTATGTATGATTCCAAATGCATTCATTATGCCTTCAATGACATCCTCTTTTGCATTATGCAGCATGTATGTGATAGTTAAATCTATAAATGATTAGATATTTAAGGTTAGATACACTATACTATATCTTTCTATGAGGAGAGAGAGGTGGTGCCGTCGTGGTGGTCCGTCAACTGTCGTCACATGCGGGCGGCGGTCACTTAAATGAAGAGGGAGATGGGAAATCGAAAGACGATGGCAACAACTTTTCGTTGCCGCTTCGCCAGAGGACGGGGAGCTAGGGAAGTCGTCGCCAGCTAAGTGTGTGTGTGCGCGCGCGCGCGCACGTGTTGAGATGGAGAGACTGGAGAAAGAAGAGAGAGGTCAAAGGTCTAGCTAAACGACGTCGTATTACCCCAATTAAATGACGAGTTTTTATTCGTAGTCTGACAAATTCTATGTCATATTTCCGGCAACTTAAAGAGTGCCATGTCAGTTTCTAATTTTGGGATTTATGAAAATTGTGGCAAAAATTAACGTACCATTAAATTCATGGAATTCCAGAAAAAATTTAAAGTTCATGGAAAAGTTGGAAATTTGGGCAAAGTTCATGAGTTTTAATGTAATTAACCCTAAACTAAAATGTGTTCGATCATTCATATTTGAACTGGTACGATTATACATGTTCTAGACAAGTCTAAACATTGTTTGACATGCTTACATGGATTTTTTTAAAGTTTTTTAATCTTTTATTATTTATTCTAGGGCAAAGGTGCAAATAGGCCCCTGAACTTAACACCCTTTGAGCGTTTACCCCCTAGGTTCGGTCAAGGAGCGTTAACCTCCCTGAACTCCTGAAAAAAAGGAGCAACTAAACCCCTCCGTGTAACGGAGGCCAGACGCCGTTCGCTCAAAGGCGGAGGAGCCGCCGAAGCTGGGGTGGCGTCGAAGGATGACTGCCCTGTGACCGTCAAAGGCGGAGGAGCCGCCGACAATGGCGAGCCTTCAGGAGAGATATGCGGCGGCAGCGGTGACCTGTGAGTCTGTTTCTCGCCGGATGGAAGCGGAGAAAAATCCCAGCGATGATGACAACTCGCGGAGACTCACCGGAGAGAACCGATGCCAACTGATAAGGTGAGACCTCGCTGATCTTTGGAACAGCTGCGGCGGCGACACTATTTGAGAGGAATTAAGATCTCGGTTGGGACGAAGAGAGAGAAACCAGGAAGAGGTGAAGTGAGGCGCGACTTCGCTGGTCCTTCAGATAGAAGAACAGACATAGAACGATGACCTCTCGCCGGGCCTCCAGCAACAGCGGCGGCAGCGGTTTTAATGGTGAGGAAGATTAGGGCTTCTTCTGCTCCTTCATTGTTTTGAGAGGGAGGAGAACGAACGGCGACAATCAGTCACCAGAATCTTAGAACCTCGCCGGCGGATTCGAACGGGAGAAGAGACCGACCTTGTGCGTCTCGAAATTAAGGGAAAAGCTAGGGCTCGATCTTTGTCTTGTTGAAAGGAATCAATGGAGATGCGAGGTGAAGAGAGATCGAGGGGCGCCAGATTTCAGAGGCGAGGCGCGGCCTCGGCGGTGGCTGGACTAATCAGGCGGCGGCAAAGCTCGCAGAGAGAGAGAGAGAGGGAGAGAGAGAGAGAGCGAACGACATCTACAATTAACAAAAAAAAAAAAATCGAGCGAACGACGTCTGGCCTCCGTTACACGGAGGGGTTTAATTGCTCCTTTTTTTCAGGAGTTCAGGGAGGTCAACGCTCCTTGACCGATCCTAGGGGGAGGGGTAAACGCTCAAAGGGTGTCAAGTTCAGGGGCCTATTTGCACCTTTGCCCTTTATTCTATAATGTTCGAATGTATGTGTATTGAGACAAGTAACCATTGTCACAATAATTTATAATGAAAATTTTAATTATATATAAATTATTAAATTAATTCACATTATTTATGAAAGTTTTAATTATTAGTACTCCTTTCGTCCCACTTCAAATGACCCAATTTCTATTTTGGGTTGTCATACTTCAAATGACCCAACCCAAATTTAGAAATAAAACTAGGCATTTAACACTACTTTTTGGGTTGTCCCACCACCACTTTACACATTTATCACACATTTCTTAATCTTTGTGTCTAATTTTTTTGGGTCATTTGAAGCGGGACAGATGGAGTACTAATTAAGTTGTTGTTGTTGTTGTTTTTTTTTTTTTTTTTTTGCTAGAGAGCTGATAATTGAAATTATGATTTAATATAATTTTACATTTGATGATGTTATCTCAAGCTTCATAAGTGATACTAATATTCATAACTCAGTAATCATCTTTCAAATTTCAAATGAGATAATGCTCATAAATCATAGATAATCTATCAAACTCAAACGAGATAATGCTCAAAACTCAATAATAATATTTTAATCTACATACAACATAATGGTCATAAGTCAGCTATGGTGTTTCAATCTCTATATGATGCTTAGAATTAAGTTATAACATTTCAAACTTCAAATAAGATGATGCTCAAAAGTTAATTATGATCGTTCAGACTCCAGTCGAGATTATGCTCAACAATCAATTTTAATATGACCAACTCCAGATGATTTGATTAATAGTAAATGCGACATATCAATCCTCCA
Organism: Salvia miltiorrhiza; assembly: GCF_028751815.1. NCBI lineage: Eukaryota > Viridiplantae > Streptophyta > Magnoliopsida > Lamiales > Lamiaceae > Salvia > Salvia miltiorrhiza. Next base: position 20,214,954 of record NC_080391.1, on the reverse strand, counting down.
TTATATCTTACTTCGAATTTACATATTTTATTCTTTTCATTTCTATAACATCTACAATTTCACATTGACTTTTAATAAAACTTCATTAAATATATGAAAACTGATATAATAAGATATTTTTATATCTCAATCAAAAATTAACATTGAATTAATAGAAGTAGTTGAAATTGATATAATTTAAAATGCATCATCAATTTAATTAAATTAATTTAATTAATAAAATAATTTATATAATTATATACTAGGATTATAAAAACAATATAATAAAATGATTATAGATCGAAGTGATACTCGTTGAATTAGGTATACTGAAAGTAAGAAACACGCGCCTCGAAATTGAAAGTGAAAATAGGGAGTAAAGGTCAAATATGGGCGAGGACGACGAACAAATATGAAATACGTAGCACACTTCAAAGTTCAAACAATTTCAAAACCTCCAAACACTGCCATAACTCTCTCTCTCCTCTCTTTCTCTCTCTCTCTCTCTGTATACTGTAATGGAAGCCATTAGAAAACAGGCGACGAAGCTCAGAGAACAAGTTGCCAAGCAGCAGCAAGTACACATTCCTCTATCACTCTTACACACACTAACGCACTCGTCGGGAAGGTTTACATTCTGTTAATTTTAAATTTGTGATACAAATATACGTTCTGGTACTCCTAAAACGCTGAGATTATGTGCGTGGTTCGACTAGACGAACGCTGAATTTAAATAAGTTAAATCTTTATCAACTTAATGTAGTACAGCTCCAACATTATTTTGTATCAAAAAGCTCGATTTTTTTTCTTCTATTTTCCCCTTTTTGAGAACGAAATTTCTGGTTTCGGGAAATGTAGTTTTTCTCAATAACTTCAATTATTAACTAAGAATCAGAAATCTGGGTGACGAATAAAGAGTATTTAGCTACTGATGGACAATGCCTTGTTTCATTTATCTGTGAATTTGAATGTTGTGTGGGTGTATTTCTTAACTTATTTCTGTATATAAGAGCTTTAGACTCTTGTTTGAAGGTACTTGGGAAAGCTTTTGAATAGTTTTTTAATTTAGAGAAATGTAGCTGGGCTAATTTTTACTACCTCACTATTTTAGTCTGGTAGGTAGAGTTTCTTTGCTTGTTTGGATAAGTGATTAAGCATTTTATCTTCCTTTTCCTAAACTCTACTTTGGACTATTAGCAATAACCCCTTGATGAACTCTATGTCTTAATTTTTGTAAATGATAATCTCCGATAAGTGTGGTGTACTGGTGTAGATGGGAGGATATGAGTTTTAATAAAATATTGGGAGATATGTATAAAGTAAAGTGGAGAAAGGAACCCACCAAAGTTTGATATGTTAGTAATTAATAGTTTGTTAGATGAGCTTTTTTTGTAAATATTGTATGTGAATTAAAGTAAAAATATAAGGTATATGTTCTAAAATGTAAGGACCACACTACATTTATTGTGGACGGACAAAATGGCAAAAAGACCACACTTATCGTGGACGGAAGTAGTATTAGTTTTATATATAAAGAAATGGCTGATGTATGTGTGCAAGATCAAGAATTTATCTTCTCATTAATTATTCAATGATATATCTCATTCCCACCAAATAAGCACATACAATACTTTATGAACTTCCTTCCAACATAATTTGCGAATTGCACACATTTTAATTCTAAGATGTGGGTTACTTTGAAATAACTATCCATGCTTTAAAAAATAAGTCAAGTCTGTAAATATATTTTATTAAGATGTGAAAGTTTGTATCCACAGGATTTGTTGTATTTAAGGTGTCAAAAGAAAATATGTTGTTGTTCTGTTATGTATTTGAATCTCGATGCATCTGTTTTAATTACTAAATACCTTTTTCTTGAATGATAGCTCTCTTTTCTCAAATTTTGTTCTTTGGGGGTTGGATGTGTGTATTTTCTATTAGGCCGTTCTCAGACAATTCTCTGGTAGAGTTGGTGGTTCAGACAGCATGGCATCTGATGAAGCTGAACTCCAGCAGCATCAAAAGTTAGAGAAGTTGTACATATCCACTCGAGCTGCCAAGGTTATCCTTCATGTCACCTGTGATTGGTCGCGTTCTTATGGACTCTACCTTTATTGCAACTAATCTGTTCTACTAGTATTGCTTCTCCTTATGTTTTTGTTCTTACAAAACGTTGATGCTCGCCAATGCCAGCACTTTCAAAGAGACATAGTCCGAGGCATAGAGGGTTATATAGCAACTGGATCCAAGCAGGTTGAAATTGGTAGGTTGCTCCCAGTTTCGTAATGATTTTACGCAATCAAATGCAATCTAGAAGCTGTCTTACAAAGTTTATTTCTCGCAGGTACCAAGCTGTCAGAAGATAGTAGAAAATATAGCAGTGAGAACACATGTACTAGTGGGAGTTCTCTATCTAAAGCGGCACTAAGTTATAGTAGAGCTCGTGCTCAAATGGAAAAAGACCACGACTCTTTTCTAAGAATACTTGGGACACAGGTTTTTTTTCTTAATACCCTGTTGTTTTCCTATTGTGGTTTGTAAAGAAGTTGTTGAATGTTTGTAGATGGAAATGCTGAATAAACTGTTAATACACCTATAAGTATATCGATCCTTTTTTTTTTTTTTTCATGAGAAAACAGTTATCATAAAAGATAGTATAAGATTAAGGGGTGTTTTGCTTGCTTATTCCAAAAAAATATTATATATCTTGCTCAATCCTTTTATCTTTCTGTTCTTGCAATAATTGTAGTCTGATTGTTTCATTTTCTTGTTGATTGTTTAAATCAGTTTAAAGTAATAGTCTTGTTTCTCAGTCCATCGTTGGGAGCTCTTCTCTGTTGTCAATAAAAACTTCTTCTTGAGCACTGTAAATGCATAAAGTTTAGCATTTCAATTCGCCTAATAAATTCTGGTATAGAACCCATAAATTAGTAAGTAGTGATGAACATTTTCTTCCAAGAAATATTTTCTACTGTTTCTATTCGTATATTTTGAATTAATTAACCTTGCTGCAGGTTACAGAGCCCTTAAGGGCAATGGTAGTGGGATCTGCACTAGAAGATGCTCGACATCTTGCACAGAGATATGATAGAGTGAGACAGGAGGCTGAAGCTCAGGTAACAACTTTTGTTGAATGTGACACATCACATTAAGTCCTATTGAAATAAAAATACAATAGCCCTATTCTTCAATATTGCATTCAGCCATACATCAAAGCAATAGTGCACCACAGTATAGGAACTTACTAAGTGTCATTTCATTCCTTTCTTCTTCCGACCCAGCCAGGTCATTGAAGTTGCAAGGTGCCAAGCTAGGGCGAGGGAAACAAACAACAGTTCGGATAATACATTAAAGCTAGAAGCTGCTGAAGCGAAGCTTAACGAGCTGAAGTCTAATATGGCTACCTTGGGCAAAGAAGCAACATCTGCAATGGCTGCTGTGGAACGCCAACAGCAAAGGTTAACTCTCCAACGACTAATAGCCATGGTAATGCGTTTCATTGCCCTACTATATGCCAAAACTAACTTCTAGAAACTAGCATTGTCGACTTCTTACCTAATACTTATTTGCCAAGGTTGAAGCTGAGCGGAGTTATCATCAGCATGTACTACAGATACTTGATCAGCTCGAACAGGAGGTGATGTCCCGCTGAGACAATGTCTCTTTAGCATGCAATCACATTAAGCAATTTTGTCCGTGACTCACTATGTATATATTGTAAACATGCGCAGATGTTGTCTACCCGTCAGCAAACTGAGGTTTCTCCAAGTCCAGCTCGAGATACAAGAAGCAATCCGGCCCCTGCATATAAGGAGGGTGAAAATCTATTTGCTTCTGAGCCATATGATGGGTCAACTGATGGCATGGGATACTTCTTAGGCGAGGTATGATTGATCGGTTACATACCTACATCACAGCCTCAACTGTTTCTTGATGTTGAACTGTTTCTTGATGTTGAATTCATCCATCATATTGAAGGTCATCCACCCCTACCAAGCTGAGTCTAATGTAGAGTTGACATTAGCTATTGGTGACTATGTCGTCGTTCGAAAGGTCTGTTTCATCATATTCAATCTTTCTTCTATTATCTGAAACCTAGAAGGAAGATTTAGTATCTTGTTTGCTTTGCAGGTGACTAACAATGGCTGGGCCGAAGGTGAATGCAAAGGCGAGGCCGGGTGGTTCCCGTTCGAGTTCATCGAGAGACGGGACCGTGTCCTTGCAAGCAAAGTAGCTGAAGTATTTTAAGTTTTGAATCCATACATAATCCATGGCTGACATGTTTCTTTCATCACACATGAAGCCACTTGACAGAGAAGGAAAAATTGATGGTTATTGTCTATTGAGCTCATTTGTGTTATTCTATGTACACATTCTTGGCATGTGACACTTTGATTGTTGGAGCAGCACGGACATGAAACTGAGAGCTTATGTAAGATTTGAGATAGAAATTACATCATTGTGGATTCCATCAATATGAATATGAGACAATATGATTTAGTCACGACGCTATTGTCTAAGATCCCGCCGCCCTCACCCTCAAATTCATGCATGTTTCGCGCCGACGACCACCACCACCCTCAACCCACGAGCGCCAATGACAATCATTGCCGCCGTCAACCCACGCCTAAACCGCTCGCCTTTACAAGATTTTATTGAATTTTCCATTCAAGGTAAATCGTGTGTAAAACTTCAAAAAAATCAAGGAAGGGCAAATTGTTTGATTTTTTGTGTAAACTTCGAAATTTTATGTATAATGGTCGAATTTTGTGTGTATCCATACATATTTTTCTTGTAAACAAGAACAACATAGCAAATCCTAACTTAATAATCATAATAAAACTCTGTACATCACAAATTATGTAACATCTCTAATGTATCTTCGATTTAACTATTAAACTGAATTAATACCTTTTTCAATTAGTTTGTCGTTTTATTTTGTCCAATTTTTTTTAGGGTAAACATCACTTTATGTCCCAACATATTAGCGTTTTAACGAATATATCCTATCGTTCGGATAAGAGCATAAAAGTACCCAACATATCATTTATTTCTTATTTCTGTCCAAAAAAAAAAAAAAAATCGACATCAAAACAGTGACGTGAACTGACAGAAATCCTATTAGGAGGCCTACGTGCCTTTTTTGGGCCGAAAACTTTAAAAAAAAATTACACAGGCACACTCACTCTCTTCTTCTCCTCACACTCTTCAACTATCTGTCTTTCTGTCTGAGATACACTCGCACACACATCACAGCTACAACAACAATTGTGTTGTGTGGGTATCGAGTCGGGGAGTAAGGTTTGGTTGTGAGTCGACGGACAACGGTGGCTTGCTAGTGCTTTCTATCTGGCAGTGTGAGTGAGGGGGAGAGAGAGAGACCTACGAGTGGCATGTAGCTGTTGTTCAGGCGAGGATAGAGGAGGTCTAGGTGGCGGTGGTGGCGTGATCTCCCAGTGTGTGTGATTAACTAAAAAATGAGCAAACCAAAAATCTGAAAAATCCTGAATTTTTTAACCTAGAGGCCCGATTAGCTTGATGGGCTAATTGGGCGGGGTTCTTAAGCCCGAGTTTTTCTACATCTCTATTTTATTGAACCCAGGCCAACCCAATTTAATCTTGAATTGGAGTATGGCCAATTTTGCCAATTCTACCACTAATAAGAATTTATAGATAATAAATTAAATGAATCTATTTGAGCCGATCCGATTTTGCCAACTCTACAGTGCTACTGCTAATAATTTATTAGTAAAATTGCGTTTATCTTGATGGATTAATTTATCATTGGAAAATGAGGGATGACAAAAATTTATGCATTTAAATGTCTTTTTTTAACATTTGACACAAAAGAGATGTTCGTCATTTTTGCTTCCTTATTTTCACTTCAATAGTAGATAATATTATCAAACAAAAAATGGAGAGATAATATTATCCATCCTTGAAATGAAAATAACGAAGGAAAAATAATGAACTTCTTTTTTGAGTCAAATGTTGGAAAAGAAATGAGATATTTAAAGGCATAAATTTATTAGGGAAATCTTATTATAGCTATCTTTCGTATTTTATAGTCCTAGTTTATAATAGATAAGTTATATAGTCATTTTAAGTTTAAAAGACTATAATACCCTGTGACTTTTTTGTATTTTCATTTACTCGATGACACCATCATGTACGCCATCGAGTACTTCGATTACTCGATGATGTTATAGAAAATCTTATTTTTTTTTTTATTATTCAATGTCTTACTCGATGGTGCCATCGAATATATCATCGAGTAAATGAAAATACAAAAAAGTAAAAATGTGTTATAATCTTTTAAGCCTATAATGGCTATATTACTTATCTATTATAAATTAAGGTTATAAAACTTATGTTTTTAACAAAAGGGGCTATATGTGATAATTTCCACTAAATTTTTGTTATTTTTATTTTTCTAATGATAAATTTATTCATCAAAATAAATACACGGTAAATGAAGTGAATCTACTCGAGTAAAAAAAATTGATATGTATGGTTTGGCATTCAAGATCCTTCTACCGTTCTACGCGTTTTATCTTTGTCAGCCGCCTGATTCGTCAATGAGCTAATTATATCTTCTTCTTTCTTACAACCGACCACCATAATTTATCTATCACAATAATCGAATATATATATTAAAAAATTGCTCCACAAAAAATAGCAACTACACGAATATACAGACGAATTCATGCATTAAGTAGGTATATAGATAGACAGACAAATAGATAGTGACACGAATCTAACTGTTTATATTTTAACTGGAACTGAATCGATATTGTAGAGTGCTTTAAATTCTAATTAATCTAATTATTGAGTCAATTTTCAAATTGTCACGTTATTCAAAGTTGGAACGAAAAGGTTAACAAAATGACAAAGCCACACTTTGCGGATTTACAATGTTTCCACCCGTTCACATTTACGTACAGTTTATACCTATTATACTTGTAGCTAGATTGTAGAGAAAACATTATTGACGATTGACTATTTCATTTCTTATTTCATTTCTTTAGACTTTTCCAAAATCAACTACATGAATATATATAAAGAATACTGTGAGAATGCTAGCTCATGAGAGCTAGAATTAATATATATATATATATATATATATATATATATAGGGTGTGGTTCTAGAGAGAACTACATTATTTGTGAGAACGGGAGAACCATCAAATCTAATGCATCCACTGTAAAAATTAATGCATTCGCTGTTAAAATTAATGCACTAATTTTTTTTTTTAAAATGCTCCCTTCAGGATTCGAACCCAGGATCTGCATTCATCCAACAAGATGATGCATCCTATATATATATATATATATATATATATATATATATATATATATATATATATATATATATATATAGATGGGCTACCGTGAGAGCACATCTTAAAATAAGAAATAAGAGCAATTTTTAATGTATGAATTTTATGTAGAATACGTCTGAATTCGCTGTATAAAGGTATGAATTGTGAAAAATAATTTTTTGCTACCTTTGGGATTTGAACTCAAGACCATAAATCCATCCAACAGGATTACGAATCAACTGTAGATCTTGATGATCTAAGGGCTGAAAATGATTCTTATTTTATATCTTAAGAAATGCTCTTATTTTAGCCCTTCCCTATATATATATATATATATATATATATATATATATATATATGTGTGTGTGTGTGTGTGTGTGTGTGTGTGTGTTAATATAAGTTATTTGTAATGCACAAATAATCATTTAATACTAAACCTCAATTTCATCATCAATCATTCAAATTTAAGTTCGAATTCTAGAAGAGATGAAAATTTCACCAATTAACTGATTTATGGTTGTTCATGCATTATAAGCAGCTTATTCAATCCTATATAAAATTTTGCCAATTAATTGAATTACGGTTGTTCATGCATTACAAGCAGCTTATTCAACCAAATATATTGATTTATTCGTTATTCTCGTTTCTCACGAAAATAATCATTCTCGTTATAACCTAACCATTTCTCTCTCTCTTAATGAGAATGCTATATATTTTTCGTGAGAGTGAAAATTGATGTGAATAATTCAATAAAATCTACGAATAATCTTCTTTAATACTCGTCACTTGGAAATGAGAAACTCTTGACGAAGACTGACCAATCTGGATAGATTCCATCTGTTAAGTAGTAGCCCCTAGTTTGGTGGGAACTGTTAACCTCGAAGTGCACCGCTGCTTGCTGTCCCGAAAGAACGTAGTTGAACAACGTCGATTGATTTAGCACATTGATGTCGTTGATGAGTTCATAAATAATTTTCATAATAAAGCTAGATAAGAATGGATTAAAGTAGTAAAATGATATAGTTTTCATTATTGGATAAGAGTTGTCAGTACAAGTCAAGGGAGTCACCACTTTCTATGCATAAGAGCCATATTTATAGATGACTAGTTGGGTTTAGCCCTAAAGCCCATAAAACAGTGTAATAAGGCTCAAGTCGTTGACATTGCTGGAGTCGACATAGCTGGAAAGTCATAGCTGAAATCTGCCCTAGTTGGTGGTCATAGCTGAAATCTGCCATAGTTGGAGGTCATAGCTGAAATCTGCCCTAGCTAGAGGTCATAGCTGGAATCTGCCATAGCTGGAGGTCATAGCTGAAATCTGCCCTAGCTGGAGGTCATAGCTGGAATCTGTCATAGCTAGACTTTGACATAGCTGCCAAAGTAGGCTTCTGAGCTAAATTATCCCCGGAGCGCCCCCGCAAGTAGATGCAGTTGATGTCGTTGTTTGAGCCATGCAACTCCGAACAAGGCATGTCTGATCCAAAGTTATTGGGGTGCCATAGCTTCAAGAAGGCATGCCTGATTCAAAAAATTCTTTTGGGATGTAATTTTTTTGGACTCTAATTTTTTTTTCAATGCCCATAACAATAATAGTATACACAAAGTAAATTTTGAGCATATAATAACAACACAAAATCTCCTGTACACCCGTACCCCCGGGTTGACCCGTACCCAAATTCTAACCTGCATGCTAATCCAAACTCGCATCCTGACCCAAATCGTGTAAATGACACTATTCAGTTATACAAATGACACTGCTTATAATTGACACTATTTAATTATATAAATGACACTGTAACATTTTAAAATGTTATAGTGTCATTTTTAATCTTATTTTAAATGACACTGTAACATTTTAAAATGTTATAGTGTCATTTTAAATATGAAGCGGGTCGTTAGGTGATTAATCTTTGGCTTACTGATGTGGTTTACTCTATTTGGGGTTTCTAGACCTGCGAAACTTGGTGATGCACGAGAATTCTTCACCGTCTAGAACAGGTTTCTTGAAGCAGATCTGGCTTACTATTATTGAAGATGCTACCAACTTTAATCTAAGTCACATGGCAAACTCGGTGTCGGACCTTACGGCGCTTAGGCATTTGGGTGTGGCGGCTAGCCCGCGTCCGGCCCCCAGATCTTTGGAAGTTCGTTGGCTCCCACCTTTTGAGAATTAGTTTAAACTAAATATCGACTGGTCGGTGCGGAAAGGTGTGATGTATGCAGGAGGAGTTTGTCGTGATGCTTTGAACAATGTCGTTGGTTGTTTTCATTTTGTGGGTAGTAATGGTTCAACTTTTCAAGCTGAGTTATTTGCTTTGATGATAGCTTTGGAGAGGGCTTTAACTCACAATTGGCGTAATATTTGGATTGAATCTGACTCTATGTACATTGTCAACATTATGAACCACGGTTCTTTGATTGTTCCTTTGCGTTTCAAAAGTCGGTGGCGGGAAATTTTGTCGCAAATTACGGGATGTAAGATTCGTTCCTCACATATTTATAGAGAAGGGAATAAGGTTGCGAATTTTCTTGCTTTAGTCTTGTGTGGGAGGGATATTGGCCGCATCCGATTCCTGAGATTGAACAAATTGTTTATGATGACGCGCATCGAATGTTCATTCGGGTGGTGGTGTAAAGCACGATGCATTTGCTCTGGCTCACGTGCGATGATGGGTTTCTTCTGGGCAGTCTGCTGCTGGTTTGCGTTTTGGGGGTGTGAGCTGGTTTGTTCAGGTGTTCGGGCGGAGCGTCGGGGAAAGCTTTTTTCAAGCTTCCGGTGCACTGGAGCTTGGGCTTCCTCTGGTCGGGCTTATTTGGTTTCTTGTCCACAACCACTGTTACGGGGTTCGTGGTATTCGTCACATTCTTATGTCTTCTTTCTCGAGCTTGGTTGCTTAGACTTGGCTCCGGCAGATATCATGATTTTGTGGAGCTTGTTACCCTCGTGCTCTCTTTCATTGGTGCTCTTATGTTTGGGGTTTGAGGCATTTGTTTGGTTTTTACATGCCCGAAGTAGGAGTTTGGTGATTGAGGGATGGGATTTAGTCCCATGCTTTTTGTATAAGGCGTGGCTTTGTGTTGCTTGGCTGAAGGTGGTTTGGTTCGTGTTGCATGCGAGTGCCGGGTCTTTTCCGTTTCTCTTTTTCTGTTGTTGCTTTGTGCTTTTGGTTCATGGAGGTGGGTCTTATGGCGGGGCGATGGTCAGGCCAGAGCTCTGCTCGTGTTTCCTCCTTCATGCACTTGTTATCCTTTCTTGTTTGTCTTTAGGCTAGTACTCTTTTTCATTTTCAGAATTTTTCCCTTTGGGTTTTTTTCGGAAAGGTTTTAATGAGGCCTGACCCTCAGTTTACATCTCTGTGTATTCGATGGGTTTCCCGTAGGCTTCTTTTTTATATATATAATAAATTTCTATTTCACCAGTCATTTTCAATCTTATAGTGTTATTTAAAATAATATAGTGTCATTTACAATGTCAATTACAGGAAGTGTCATCTATATTTCTGAATAGTGTCAATATACGCAGTGTCATTTACAATGTTATATTGTCATTTATACACAGTGTCATTTGTATAACAAAATAGTGTTAATTTCAAGCAGTGTCATTTTTATAGCCGAATAGTGTCATTTACACGATTTGAGTCAGGATGCGAGTTTGGATCAAGATGCGGGTCAGGATCTTGGTACGGGTTAATCTGAGTGTACGCTACACCCAGGTGTACCCAAGACCACCTTTATAAAAGGATGTAAAAAATTTTGGGACCATCATGCTGGCCCGCCCTGAAAGATGGCCTTGTCCACACGATGATTTTGATCCACGATGACCTCCCTTGCCCCAGAGAGAGACGAGAAGAGGGAGAAAGAGAGAGAATGAAATGGGAAGCTAGGATTCAGAACGGAAGAAAAATGATTTTTTTGTTTATATATATAGTGGATCGAATGGACCCGAATCCGAGTTGAAAATATCCTCGTGCTCGTGCATGGTGAGTCGGAGCGCACAGGAAAATTTGTCTTCGTTATTTGAGAGGCGATCATTTTGTGCTCTTGCTATTAATTTGATTTCGATGTTGCCGTAGTTCATTAGCTAGATATATATTTGGGTAGTTTTAAAAAATTTCCCCCTTTTTTTTGTTCGGAAATGAAATTGATCGGATTCACGTGTTAAAATTTTGGCACATAAATAGACCTAGATAGTAGTTGCAACATTCGATTCAATTGGGAAATGAAATTAATGAATGGGGGTCCCACATTAATTTCTCAAGTTGGTGTGTAACGGTGCCTTGTTGAATAATCCCCTGTTTCACTAGATTTAGATGGCTTCTTCTTCTTTTAACTGTGGGTGATTATGCAAAGTTTCACTGTGTTTATTTCTCACTCTAATAATTGCATGAACTCACCTCAACATTCACTGTACTTGCACACTACACCTTGCTGTGTAAAGAAATAGCAATAAAACACCTCTTCTCGAATCTTATTGAATCAATCGATACTTTTTGGCAGTTTATTATTGTCAATATATATACGTATACGTGAATCGTGAAATATTAAATGGAACTCAAATATGAGAATACTTTAATTTTGGGTGATTCTATTCCTAGCCCAAAATTTACTCTTTATAGCCTCTGATTCATTAAAATATTAAAAATATTAAGAAAAATACCATTTCACCCTTATAGCCATTAAATTTTTTTTTGACACACCTTATAGCCATTAATTAAAAAGCTAGTAACTTCTTCAACCCCTTTCTCATGGAGCCGCAACCCATGATTTCTCACCGTTCAACTCAATCCTGCCCACCGTTCCATCACCCTCAATTGGTGCCGCCACCACCACCTCGAGCCCCTGATTCCCCTCGACTTCTACTTTGCCGAGAAAATTGTCTGTCAATCGATGTCCATGCCGTGGCCATCGCCGCTGTCCGATTTAACTCGATCGCCGAACATAGTCTCCGCCGCCAGCTCGCAGGAGTCCTGGATGGCAGAAGGACTTCTACACTATTTCTTGCAAACTGGCTTGCTTGTAGGATTTCTCCCACTATTTCTCCCAAAAGCATTGCTGGCAATGACATTTTGCGCAATTCCTCTGCATACATACAAATCAAATAGGATGTGAATTTACAGATGATAAAACCCCCCACTTCGTGCCCCAATTCGCATCAATTTCAGATCTAGGCCAAGAAATAAAGAAATCCAATTGAACCAGTAAATGGTTGCTCTAGATTCAGTTTTCGATCCACTCAAAGATTTCGCCAAGGACAGCGTTCGTCTCGTCAAGCGATGCCACAAGCCTGATCGCAAAGAGTTCACGAAGGTAGCCACTCAGAATGCCATCGGGTTCGTCGTGATGAGATTTGTTGGTTTCTTCGTCAATTTAATTTTCGTTAAGTTAATTTTTCGTAGGCTTTCAACTAGAATGAGAACCCTCGTCAACAATCAGATAGTGGTGAAGATTGGTTGCTCGGAATATTATTTGATCGATTTCAGTATATTGTAGAACTTCTTCCAATCTTATGCGCGATGTGTTTTTCTCTATTGTAAACATTTCCAATACATGGAGGTGTTGATAAAATGGTGGCTATGAGGAGTAAATATTTCCAGATAGTAGTAGATATGCGATTTAGGAATTATAGGGTATAATTGTAAATTTATAATTATTTATTATTATTTTAAATAGGTGGCTATGAGGAGTAAAATTGTGGCTATGAATAGAAGCACCCTTAATTTTTCGGGGTATTATGGAACGACACATTTGATGGAATACTAATCTGTAGAGTTATTTTAAATAAATTTAAGAAAACCACATTTGTATTTTTATTAAGAACTCTATCACAAAATAATAATAATAATAATAATAATAATAATAATAATAATAATAATAATAATAATAATAATAATAATAATAATAATAATAATAATAATGTTGTGGTGGGTTTGCATCACATAAATAAAGGAATTAAAGAAAAACAATAAAAATTTGGTGCGAGAAGGAGAATCTAGCTGATGATTAGTGGAAACTAGTGTTTTACCCGTGCGATGCACGGGATTACATATGTTGTTAACGTTTTATTGTAACATTCTGGAATACATTTTTGTATAATCTCTAAAATAAATTAGTTTTAAAAACATTTTATTATACAATTGTTATACCAATTATATTACTACTAAAATCTATTTAAGACTATCATTTTTAATTACATAAAAATCAATGTAAAAATAATAATACATGAAAAGACAATTGGAAACTTCTCATGTTATTATTATAAATTTTGGAAAATTTCTTTATATACAACATTTGTAGTAGACGAATATTCTACTTTGTCTTCATTACATATCAAGATTTTCAAACCCCTTCGACTTGTAACTCTAGAAACAGCTACATAAAATTGACCGTGACTAAAAACAGGCCGCTTCAAAAACAAACCCACATGAGAGAGTGATTGACCTTGACTTTTGTTTATAGTCATTGCATAAGAAATAATAATAGGAAACTGTCGCCGTTGAAATTTGAACGGTAGTCTTGGATCAGCTGGTGTCAGTGTCATCCTTGGTATCAATACTCGATGTCCAGCATTATGGCCTGTGAGAACTTTCCCTTCCAAAATATGTGTACCGAGTCTTGTAATGATCAATCTTGTACCATTGCACAATCCATTGGAATGATCTATGTTTCTCATCTGAAATTTCGAAATTTCGGTTGGATTTCAAAACCTCGAACAAAGATAACGATGAAAATATAAAACTCATCTAAATTTAATATAAAAATATAACCAAAAAGAAAAGAAGATTGATTGAAATTCATGTTTATTTTCTACGTTGCATCTTTATGTAATTATTTTAATTTCAAGGATTCTTGCAAAATTAAATTTCTGATAAACTATTAAATAAATCCTTTATATTGTAATTCTAAATTATTAAATTCACGTAATTTAAAATACTAATTTATGTAGATGAAGAGTTCTAAATATGTTTCTAGATTTATTATATGTATAGTATATTAAATAACACAATTAACCTTAAATTAAGTATATATGAGGGACATAATAGGCAAATCAAATTTTATAAAGCTCTTTTATCATATATATATATATATATATATATATATATATATATCCAAGGTTCAATGAAGAAGGCCTAAATATGAGAAAGAAGAGAGAAGTAATATCATCCGTTGATCTTATCTAATCTAACGGACATGATTTAATTACGTCATATTCAACGGATTTTTTCGTTGAACATATGGGGGGTCGAAACCCAAAATTCCCAAAAATATTGTATATGTTCACGAATGTTCAATGAAAAAATCCGTTGAACATGGCGTGAATAAATATGTCCGTTAGATTAGATAAGATCAACTGATGAGATTACTTCTCTCTTCTTTCTTACATTTAGGCATTTTTCATTGAACCTAACCCTAAGTACATAAAAGTACCCAACATATGAAAATTTTATCATATTTGTCCCGTAAAAATTTTCCGTCGACAAAACAGTGACGTGGACGGACGGAACAGTGTCATGGATTTTATGGCCCGAAAAATTTTAAAAAAAATAAAAAAAATAAAATTACACCTCACGCTTAAGTCAAATAACTAATAACTAATTACACAAATAAAAAAGGGTTAAGTATCAGATTGCCCCCTATCGATGGCGTTCCTATGGCTTTTAGCCCCCTAAAGTCAGAGGGGTGCCCACTACCTTAACGTGGCTTTTTGGCACCAATTTCAGGGGGTGCCATCGATAGGGGGCAATTTGATACTTAACCAAAAAAAAAAATTAAATTTTCTGAACTCTCGCGCCATCTCTCAAATTTTCCCCTAGAACACAAATTTTCCCATACCCTCGCGTCATTTCCCAAACCCTTAAATTTCCCTTAATTTTGAAGTTGGAGTGAAAAAAGAACAAATATGTGTGGCGTCTATCTCCCAACCTTGTTCGTGTCTGATTTCTTGCGTCTATCTCCCTCTGTGTCTGTGTGATTCAATTTGGAAATCTCGATTTTAGGTAGGTCGGCGATTGAGCCGGCAGAAAGGAGAGGTGATTCATTTTGAAGATCTCGAAAAAAAACTTTGGTATCTTGTGCGACGCCTTCACATCGCTGCCATATCCAAGTGCAAGTTAACAAGGTAATTCCCTTTGTATTGACATATAGGCAAATTTGATTTTGTGTCGTTTCCTCCTTTTTCTTTTCTTTTTTCTTTTATGTTTTGAAGTGATTTCTGAGCGTTTGAACACAAAATTATTTCCTTTCGATATTATCCGCTGGTAATAGCGAACTGGAGTTCTCAACCATTGATATTTTGGACATATAGTTCATTTATAATGTTATGCTTGATTTCCTGTATTTGGAAGTGGAATTAGGGATTTTGAGGTTCATGATTTTCAGATAAAATCCTCTAATTAATCCATTTCATTTAACATGGAACAATTCTGCTATAAAAGGACTTAAAATTACCAAAATTTGATGATTCAAGTCCTTAACTTAAAATTCAAAAAAATTCATATGTTGGGTACTTTTTTACACTTATCCAAATGATGGGACATATTCGTTAAAACGTCAATACGTTGGGATATAAAGTGATATTTACCATAATTTTATTTTTATGTTTTATTTTTAAATTTTTGGGCCATAAAAGCCATGTCACTGTTCCGTCCGTCCACGTCACTGTTCCATCCACGAAAATTTTTAACGGGACAAAAATGATAAAATTTTCATAAGTTGGGTACTTTTTTGCACTTATCCGAACGATGGAACATATTCGTTAAAACGCTAATACGTTGGGATATAAAGTGATATTTATCCATATATATATATATATATGTATATATATATATAGGGGAGGGATAAAATAAGTACACTTCTTACTATATAAAATAAGAATCATTTTCAGCCCTTAGATCATCAAGATCTACGGTTGATTCATCATCCTGTTGGATGAATTCATAGTCCTGAGTTCGAATCCCAAAGGTAGAAAAAATTTATTTTTCACAATTCATACCTTTATACAGCAAATTCATACGTGTTATACATAAAATTCATACATTTTTCTTAGTTCTTATTTTTTATTTCAAGAGGTGTTCTCACGGTAGCCCTTCCATATATATATATATATATATATATATATATAGAGGTGGGCTATAATAAAAACACATCTTTTTGTAAAAACTAAAAACGACTGAATTCTATATAGAACACGTATGAATTAGCTGTGTAACTGTATGAATTAGCGAAAAGTCCTGAATTCTATGTAGAACACGTATGAATTGGCTTAATTCATACAGTTACACAGCTAATTCATACGTGTTCTACATAGAATTCAGCCGTTTTTAGTTTTTACAAAAAGATGTGTTTTTATTATAGCCCACCCCTATATATATATATATATAGGGAATGGCTACCATGAGAGCACCTCTTAAAATAAGAAATAAGAACTAGGAAAAATGTATGAATTTTATGTAGAACACGTATGAATTCGTTGTATAAAGGTATGAATTGCAAAAAATAAATTTTTGCTACCTTCAGGATTCGAACTCAGGACCATGAATTCATCCAACATGATGATGAATTAACCGTAGATCTTGATGATCTAATGGCTGAAAATGATTCTTATTTTATATAATAAGAAGTGTACTTATTTTAGCCCTCCCATATATATATATATATATATATATATATATATATAGGGGTGGGCTATAATAAAACGGCTGAATTCTATGTAGAATACGTATGAATTAGCTGTGTAACTGTATGAATTCAGCCAATTCATACGTGTTCTACATAGAATTCAGGACCTTTCGCAATTCATACAGTTACACAGCTAATTCATACGTGTTCTACATAGAATTCAGCCGTTTTTAATTTTTACAAAAAGATGTGTTTTTATTATAGCCCACCTATATATATATATATATATATATATATATATATATATAATATTAGAAGGAAAAAAGAATTCAACATTTGGGAGGGGGCTCTAAGCCACTGGCTTCGCCACTGTGATCTATTGAACTAGTGGGGTTAGACCCACCCAATAAGCAGGGGATAATTCATCTGCATTAAATAATAATAGGTGATTCTATTCATAGCCTTCATTTTATTCTTTACAGCCCCTATTTTAAAATGCTAATAATAATTAATTAGAAATTTGCTATTTTATCATGTATCGTATAACCCCAAATTAAATTAATTATAATTAATTCATCATTTCAATTAGCGCAGGAGGATGCACGAATACAAGTGTACCCATGGGAGGTTCAACTACAACATTGTATATCGAGTTGGCAGCTCCTACATTAGTTACTGTTCTAGTTAGTGTTGTTGAGTTTCTGAGATGCGGTATAGTTACTGATGGCAAATTCACGTCCAAAATAGAGACACTTATCAGTTTGGAGACATCAGAGCTGCTGTATTCCATGGCGCAGAGGTAGTAAGCATAGTCGCTCATGTACATGTCGTAGATCAACCCTGGACATGAAGCGCCGTTCGGATTTGCGATTCCGCCTCCCAAATCGAATGGATCGGCTAGCTTCTGCGCTCCACCGCCCTCAGATGAGATTGAGATTCCATTTGCATCGGTCATCCAAGCTTCAGTAGTTTTATCCATGACCAAATACAATCGGTCATGGTTAGAAGACAAAAAAATTAAAGCAAAAAAATAATAAAATATTCACAATCTTAATAATCGGTTATCAAAAAAATTGCAGACCAACCTAGTTCATCCACTTTTTTCAATTAATGAGATAACGCCATTTGGCATTTTGTAATTAAAAAATATGACAATAATAATAATAAAAAAAAAGTATTTAGGTTGTAGTAGGTTATTGATAAAATATAAAGGTTGTTAATTTATAGCTTGTATATGTTGAAGAGAGAAAAGTAAATTTTTTTATTAAAAATTGGATTTGTGTAAATCGTTGATAAAGATAGTCTAAAAAGTTGTGATTAGAATTGGGCTTAAACAATTGTGGAGGATGAGAAAAAATTACTTTTAACTTTTCCTTTAAAGTTAGAGTTGTTGTTTCGAAGTTTCTGTATTATCCACATGGGCGGAGCTAGGGGTGGGGCAGGGGGGCCCCTTGGGATCTTAAAAAATATTAGGATATTTTTGTAATTTATATTAAAAATAAAAAATATATAATTTTATCTACATCATTATCTTGTTGAGCTATTTTATACTGTAATTGATATGTAAACTTTAGAGTTAAGACGTTTAGAATAAGTAAAAACATAATTAATTTATGCATATCATGCTTGGATTGAATTCTAGAGATTTTTTTTGAATTTGATATTGAAAGTTACTTTGCCTTACAAAGTTTCATAGGATTTTGAAAAATAAAATCACGAATTATTTTGAATTTGCAATTTTAACGTCTTTTGAGTGTGGCAAATTAAATCACTATTTTTTCAAGTTTTGTAATTTTGTCCCCCTGTTTTTTTCGATCTCGCTAGAGTGTTGAATTGGAGCTTACGTGATTAGTAAAAACTACGACCTTTTTATGTGGCTTAAACGACATCGTTTCGTACCATTTCAATTAAAAATTTCTCCAAATTAGAGACTGTATCATGTATTTGCATAGGCCATTCGATATGAGTGGAAGAGAGCTAACTCGATATGAATGTGAGTGGTCTCGTAATGAACTCAGTATGTGTAGCTAAGCTCCATACCCGAAGAGGAAAGTCCAATCCCTCCCCGAATATAGATAGAAGTTGAGCCAGAAAAAGGGCGGCTTGCCGGATAGATCGAAATTCAACCGGATAAGCTCACCACATGTTCTCTGGGGCCTGTCGCTGCTAAATCACCCTACATTTCTAACTCGTCGTCTTAAGAAATATATAATATTCAATATTTAGTAATTTTATTATAAAATACATCGTAACATGAATATGAGCTTGAAAATTTGTTAAAATGTGTTTTTTGCAATTTAAATAATATTGTAATTGTGTTATTGATTATCATTTATTTTTAATTTAATTTTTATTTTTTAATTTAATTATTAATTTTTTTTTTTTAAAAATTTTGGGCCCCCTAAATCGAATGTCTGGCTCCGTCCCTGATTATCCACATCCACATTGCACTAGAAAGAAATAATCAATAATCAAAAGCCCCCCCAACTAACAAATACACACAAAAACATGAAAAAAATCATATTGACTCCTAAATCTCGGTTGTATTCACGGGCTATTCCTAGATCATGATACCATGAAATTTAAAGCAAAAAAGGGAAATCCTTGATACAAACATAACTCCATGAATGACTTGAAATGTTTGGACTTACTTGTTTCTCTGTACACTGTTTATGGGAGGCAGCCAAATCATCTTTACAAAAGCAACCTAGTTTAATAGGGATCCCAGATTACTGGTTGGTTGCATCCATGCTGAGGTGGCGAATCCTAAAATCCTTCACATTTATTGCCAAATGCAGCTTAGATTCATCTGCACCAGAGTCCAGATCCCACCATCTCCACTGAACACTCCGAAACATTTGAATCCCACCTCTCACTCTTATCCTTCACATTCACAATCTCATTTCCATTAGAGGGCGACGCCGCTCTCAGTGCCTATTTCCGACACCGCCACAAATGTTGTCGGCTGATTCCAAATCAACATCATTCCAAGGAGTAAAATGGGGCTATAAAACATAGGGTAAAATAGTAAATTTTTAATTAATTAGTATTATTTGAGAAATGGGCTGTAAGGAATAAAATGGGACCATGCATAAAATCACTCAATAATAATAATAAAATAATAAAATGCTTTATTTCTTTAATTAAATTGTTCATAAATCTTTCAATATAAAATAATGGCCCATTACATTCTCAAAATAATAATAATAATAATAATAATAATAATAATAATAATAATGACCCATTACCGAGAAGTCAAATGTGATGACCTCTATACGGGGGGAAGTAGTTATTTTTAGTTAAAAATAGAAATCCAATTGGAATAGATATCATTACACCAAGTACACCCATGTAGCAGATTTACTAATCACACATTCACAATTCCATGCCAGTTCGGTAAATAAATTTCATTAATCAGCAACAACGATCATCTTCTTCGGTCTTCTGAAATTCCAAAAAGAGTAAAATGACAACCTTTTAACTGTCACTTCCAAATTCTCATAATCACTCCAATTCTAATTAAATGTAAGAATTTTTTCTTGATTGTTACTTGTACCATCATAAAACATTAAAACAAAAGGCCAACATAAAAAAGTGACTTGTGATTTTAGTAGCTCTTCTTTCATTAAATGCAACAAACACAAGAAGATATTTACAAAAGGAGAAAGTGAAAAAAATACAATTAAGATAATAAACTACAGACCAAAAATCTGACAAATTGGAACGAAAAGAAGAAGAATACAAAATGGGAATTGAGATCTCGGATTTTCAGATAATGGGTTATGAAAAAGATTGGATTTTTTTTTTTGTTTTTTTCACCAAAATAATTTTGATCTCTTGATGGAGACAGCAGCGGATGAAGGGCTGATCTGTGGAACTGCAAAAGAGTTGTCGTCGCTTCTTTTTCTGGTGGATCTGATGCTATTTGTGGAAAATTCTTTGAACTGATCCCTGCGCCCATTTGCATTTCCTAATCCAAAGCCCACACTATCATTATTGAATAGAAATGATTGGCTTTGATTTTGGTGCACTTGAACTTGAGGGACCCAAAATCCCATGTTTTCTGTAGGAAATCCACTACTATTAATACTGTTGCTGTGGAGATCACCCTCCCAAAATGGAAGCACCAAATCACTATCCGCACTCTGCAATTTCAGTTTTTGTTTTAGCATAATTAGCAAACAAAAAAGAGATAAAAAACGATTCTTGAATCTAAAAAAAAAAAAAGTGTTTGAAATAGTAGCAAACCTTGCAGAAAGCGGAAGGGGAAGGGGATGAAGAATCTAGAAGGTCCTCGACGTGCCAGCCTGGGAGCGTTTCGATCAAGTATTCGGAAATGCTACTTGTTGAGAAGTGGAGATTACTAGTGCTTTTGTGGTCTTGCGCTGTTGTACCCTTGGCTGGGGGAGGTGTACATGTTGCGGGGGCTGCCGGAGATTCGGAGTAGAGAGCCGGAGATGCGGAGAGCCTGACGCCGGTGAGGAGGAATCTGCTGTGTTTCTGCGTGTGTTGGTTGGCTTTGTGGATTGGAATGTCGCATTCCCTGCACAAAATCGCTCTATCTTCCTGGCAAAATAAAAACGCGCCTCTCTCCTACAAAACAACAAGAAACAATTAAATGGAGTGGGGTATTGGATTCGATCTGATTTGAAAACGAAAGGAAAGGGGAAAGGAACCTGGCAGATGTCGCAGAGGGGGGTGTGTTTGGGGGAGGGGTGGAGGAGGGAGAAGCGCTGGTGTTTGCCGGCGAGCTTGTTGGCGTGGTGGACACGGTGGTCGCAGGCGGCGCATAGGGACGCCTCGTCGGCGGTGCAGTAGAAGGCCGCCTCGCCTTTGTCGCAAACGTCGCAGAGGATCTTCATTTGTTGTTGATGATGGAGAGAAATGAAGAGGGGAATTAGGTGGGGTGGGGGCGTAGGGGGCGTTGATAAAAGAAAGAGAGAAGGCAAGTGAAGTGATGGCTTTATTTTATTTTATATATTCACCCATTCCTACTAATCTATCACTGCAAATCATGCCATGTACATACATGTGTTTACACACGCTTGTGTGTTATAGTCATGCATGGAACCAAATATGAATACCCCACCAAACTATATATAATTGTCAAAATTAAGACTGTCAATGGGTAAAATTGCAACTTTTGTTAAGGGTAAAATTAAAAATGTCCACTTTTATAAAAACTTGATCCTATGTCCAAATTAAAGTAAATAGTCGAAATTGCCCTTGAATGTTGATGGCTTTGTATAATTTTTGTGTGTAAAATCTTATATTTTTATGACACAAGTACAAATATTTAAGAAAAAAAAGTATGTTGTCGGAAAAGTAGGTTGCCGGGCAAGATTTAGAGATGCTCAAAAAAATTGGAACCGAGAACCAAACCACCAAATCGGACCATGCTCAAAAAACTGCAAAACCCATAATTAAAAAAACAAAAAAAAAACAAAACAATCAACACAAATATATACGACGAGCTTCCTGTACAAATTCAGATATGCCCCCTTCCCCAGCACTAGATCCATTATCCCAGCGACTATAGCGACACCACGCACACCCACCTCAAATCATAGCTATTATTGGCTCTAGTCGCACTCCGCTGCTAAGGTTTCACTTAAAGGGGGTCTACGGCGAGTGAAACTAGGGTGGAGAAAGAGCGAAACTTAAAGGGTTGAGGCAAAGAAAGCGACGCAAAACTCAGAGGGTGGAGGCGGTGGATGAAATATTGGATCAAATAAGCACCCGGTATCCCAAAATCAGGGTAATTAAACCTACCCTCAAACGTCGTTACATGGCCGTTTGTTATTTAATTTTTTTTTTATCATTCTCTCTCTGTCTCTCTCCCCAACTCTGTCTGTCACCACTCGTCGGCGACAATGGCCGCAACAATAGCGGCGTTGCCGTCGTGCCACCATCTCCCCTCCTGCAATCTCTTCATTTTTCCTTTTGTCTCTTGAATATTTCACATAACTAACAAAAATCTCCAACTTCTAAGAAATCCCAAAATCTTTTTCCCCCTTAAGTCCGGCAATCATCCGCCGCGACAAGTGAGCCAACATCACCTGTGCCTCTGGCTTGTGCTAATGATGAGATTTTTTTAGCCGCATACCAGTGTTGAGAAACGGATGAGTCGATGAAGATAGTCGAGTCCATCCAAGAAAAATCACCTCAAAATCCAGTTCGCCCACCTTCTGCACACAATCATCAGTTAGCTTGGGATGCTTTTGGTGCAAAAGAAGAAATAATAAAGAGTAAAGGCAAAGAGATAGTGGAATAGAGCCCTATGATTGGGTTAGATGCGATGGCGTGTGTGTTTGCGAGACTGCTCGACGCCCTCAGGAACATTAAGTGGAGGGGATACAGAGATGCTTCTTTTGCGCTCGGTGGCTTCCACCACGTGCGGGACTGCCCGAGCGTTACAAAATCCTGGGTGGAAAATGTTTTGTTGAAGCTTAAAAAGAAGAAGAGAAGCTCTTCGACAAAACAAGTAAACAAGTGAGTCGCGGCGGCTGCTTGCCGGAATTAAGGGGGAAGATTTAGGGATTTCTTAGAAGTTGGGGATTTTTGTTAGTTATGTGAAATCAAGGGATGGGAAGAAAGAGGAAGAGATTGGAGAAGGGGAGATGGTGGCACAACGGCAACGCCACTGTTGCTGCGGCCATTGTCGCCAGCGGGTGGTGGTAGACAGAGTTGGGGAGAGAGAGAGAGAGAGAGAATGATAAAAAAACTAAATAACTAACGGCCGAGAAACAGCGTTTGAGGGCATGGTTTAATTGCTCCGATTTTGGGACATCGGGGGCTTATTTGATTCAATGTTGAGTATGAGGGTATACGCTCTAGAGGTGTCTACATTAAGGGTGCATTTGCACTTTAACCTTATAAATAATTATCATTATTAACTCTACTTTTTAAGTGGGACCCCTTATCCACTTACTATATACTTAACTATTTTTATTAAAACCCGTGTTGTCCCTTGTAGAACTATTTTGTGGATGGATGAAGTGTTACTTTCGAATACAAACCAACAAAAAACAAAATCGTAGGGCCTCAAACGTGGAGTGTGGATATTTGGATTAAAAATCCTTCTTTAGGGTTGAGAGGGCTGGCTACTTCACATTTTTTTATAATTGAGAGCACCGACCACCTCCAAGGGTTAGAGAGCAAAAGATAGAGGGACTAGATCGTTAGGCCACACAATTATTGGTGATGGAGTAACCATTGATAACAAGGTGAAATCTATGAACAACTAAATGT
The DNA here is from genome assembly GCF_028751815.1 of Salvia miltiorrhiza. NCBI lineage: Eukaryota > Viridiplantae > Streptophyta > Magnoliopsida > Lamiales > Lamiaceae > Salvia > Salvia miltiorrhiza. The sequence continues at coordinate 20,190,787 of NC_080391.1, read as the reverse complement.
AATACATGAACATCCATATTCATGAATTACAGTTGTTCATGTGTTACATTTTGGTCATGGATTTATTTGATTTGTTCAAGAATTTTATGGATTTATTCATGTGTAATTCTCATTGGATTCCAACTATATATATAGGATGAGGAGGCTAAATAAAAACAACTCTTAAAATATAAAATAGAAACCATTTTCAGCATTTAGATCATCAAGATCTACGGTTGATTCATCGCCTCATTGGATGAATTTATGGTCCTGAGTTCGAATCTCATAGGTAGCTAACATTTTATTTTTCACAATTCAGACATTTACATAGAGAATTATGACGTGTTCTACATAGAATTCATACGTTTGAGCTAGCTCGTATTTTATATTTTAAGAAGTGTTTATAACCTAGCCATTGGGTTTTATATACTACCTAAGGAAAGGGGTTCTATAGGATCTCTTCCACACACACACACACACACACACACACACACATATATCTCTTCCATATATATATATATATATGGAAGAGATCCTATAGAACCCCTTCCCTTAGGTAGTATATAAAACCCAATCTCATCCATCCATCTTCTTGATCCTAAGGATAATATCCACCCCTTCTTTTTTATCATTTTAACTTAAGAATCTTATAGTAAGGGTAATATGTTGTTTCTTCTTCTTCTTCCTCATCCTACTCCCCCCCCCCCCCCTGAGTTGCGCCATGCGCCGCAGCGTGGCAGTAGATGATTGTGTCTAATGTGCAGTGACGACAGTGGTAGCGGCAACCACCGACGAGTTCTCACATAATGATTCGAATATATATTGTGGTCATGGTATGGTGGATAATGAAATTTTGATAGAAGATTGAAGGATCGATATATATAGAGGCTATGGGGATGGTTTATGGCGGATTTCGCTGGAACTCGGATAAGGATGTAGTGGGTTATAGAGGAGTTCATTGGAGACACGAATAAGAAGGTTGCAAAATTGGTGGAGTAAAATTGGAATGGATTTTGCGTTCAAATTTGAACTATGCATATTGTGTTAATATCCTACATATTGTGTCAATAAACCCTGCATATTGTGTCAATGAACCATACATCATTTTTCCTTAAATATGCTATATTTAAACTGAACCATGCTTATTGTGTCAATGAACTCTACACATTATGTTACTGAACCATGCATATTGTATCAATGAACCATGCATCTTGTATAAATGAATTATGCATCCTATGTTTAAACTGAATCATGCATTCATGTAAAATGAATCATGCATATTCTATCAATGAATCCTACATCTCGTGTCAATGAATAATGCATTCTTTTTTCCTGAAATTTGCTATGTTTAAGTTGAACCATGCATTCATGTAAATTGGATCATGCATTTTGTGTCAATAAATCATGCATATTGTGTTAATGAATCGTGCATCTTGTGTCAATAAACCATGCAATAACAAAATAGAACAATGCATGACTATTTGCAACCATGCATATGACAAAACAGATGATTGCATATTACACAACAGAATAATACATATTATAAAATATAATCATGCACGGCTAATTACAAGAAACGTAAAAATGGCTGTTTTGCCCTTCCATGTTTTTTTAAATGAAATCTTTTAATGTCAGTGCCACTTGTCATTCATAGGTGCAATCTGCCTTTTTCAATTAATGATCCAGATTTGGATCTATATATTACCTAAAGGAAGGGTTCTAAGAGAACCCAACCCTATATATATATAGGGGATGGCTATAATAAAAACACATTTTATTGTATAAAAGATTAACCATTTTCAGCCCTTAGATCATCAAGATCTACTGTTGATTCATCACCTTGTTGGGTGAATTCATGATCCTGAGTTCGAATCCCATAGGTAGCAAATAATTATTTTTTGCAATTCATACCTTTATACAATGAATCCATATGTGTTATACATAAAATTTATACATTTTTGTTGGTTTGTAGTTTTTATTTTCAGAGTTATTTTTACTATAACCCTTCCTCTATATATATATATATATATATATATATATATATATATATATATATAGGGGAGGGCTAAAATAAGTACACTTCTTAAGATATAAAATAAGAATCATTTTCAACCCTTAGATCATCAAGATCTACGGTTGATTCATCATCCTGTTGGATCATGGTCATGAGTTCAAATCCCCGAAGGTAGCAAAAATTTATTTTTTGCCATTCATACCTTTATACAACGAATTCATGCGTGTTCTACATAAAATTCATATATTTTTCCTAGTTCTTATTTCTTATTTTAAGAGGTGCTCTCACCCTTCCCTATATATATATATATATATATATATATATATATATAGGGTTGGGCTAGGGTGAAAACACCCTTAAGTGTTTAAAACAGGAACAATTTCTCACCCTAGATCTATACCAAGTTAACGGCTGAGATTTAAATCTTGCATTTTAGATTAATTCGTTTCATGTGTACTGGTAATTCATGCGTATTTTTAATTAAGGATAATATAGTAATACCACAATTTTGACCTTCCATGTACAGATTTTTATCCCCAGAATTCACGTCCATTAAGTTGGAAAGATTGATTTTCCATATCCGATGAATTTGAATTAACAATTAATTAAAGATTGATTTCATCCCCAGAATTCACGCTCACAAATATTGTGAATACAATATGTTTATCATTAAAAATGACTTGCAACCGCGATTCATATCTTATCTCTTTAAAATTCATGAAACATATTACTTAAATTCATGAAACATATTACTCCACTTAAATTCAAGAAGATACTTTCGTGATCAATAATCGACATACATGATTTGTCACATACAAATTCAATTCATGTTGTATCAAAACGTAATTCAAAACTAATATGGCTATGATATTCACACGGGTAATGAATCACACAATTGATTGCATGAATTATTTTAGCAATTCCTGAAACGAATTAAAATATTTTTTGATTCGTGCTGTATCAACACGTAATGCATGCAATTTAATTTTCAATTCGTGTTATATCAAAACGTAATTCATATAATTTAATTTTTGATTTGTTCTGTATCAACACAAACTGTACGACGTCTTGAGCAACACAAAAATACTTTTTTGACAATAACATGTACCAAGCGACTCCATAAGAATCTTCAAGCAACTACGAGATCAAATAGATTAAAGTTTCAGTGCGTAGAAAATTTCTTAAAAGATTAAAACATGATACAGCCTTAGTTTAGGGATTTAGTGAGAGAAGATCTGCTTTGGATATGGAAATAATAGGATAATTAAAAAAATGTATCAAATTAAGTTTCTTAGTTAAGAAACGTATCCAAGTAATTGATTAGAAAAAACTAAAATTACATGGCTATCCTCTTTCAATTGTAGCGTGTATATTTACACAGAATTGAGGCAGCAAATCTGACGGTTAGATCTATGAGAATCAATGGATGATATGTGTTCCTATTTTATACAAAAAGATCTGTTTTTATTTTAGCCCAACTCTATATATATATATATATATATATATATTTGTGTGTGTGTGTGTGGTTAGCTTATATTGAGAATGACTATTTTCGTGAGAAATGAGAATAACGACCTATAAATGATTTGGTTCTGATTAAATTTGTGGATCCAGTTCGGGTTCAGGTCAGGTTTAGTCCAAACAGTTTGTAATGTTAATTAAAATTAATTTTATTAAATAAATACACAAATTAAGTCAATTAAGGTAGGTAGAAGGTTAGATTTATCAATATCATTGAACTTGTCGACCGACAAGTGTTGGGGATGGATCCAACATTCACGAAATAGGATGTCGGGTACGTTCGGGTCGGTGGGCACTAGCAACCTGAAACCACAAACACGTTAGAGCCTTCTAGGAGCACCGGTGGGGGTGTCGATGGAAGGGCCTTCGACGCTCAAGTCAGTCAAACAATTCAAATTAATTGATAGAAACAACAAATGTAATGCGTAAAGATAATTGAACAGTAGAGTAAAGGTGAGATAGTGAATCTCGTCGGTCAAACTGGTTTGTCTGGCTGGTCTGTCTGACTGGTCAGAGCAACCCCAATCCAGAACGTGATAGCGCAAGTGAAGAGAGTTGAGAACGTGAGTAGGTGGAGTAGCTGAGAGTACGAATGATTGGATGAGTCTATTGACCTAGTTGATGTTTATTTATACTGTGGTAGTCTGACAGCTAGGATTTTGCTGACACGTCTCCTTAAACCCTAGTCGTTTCGATAGTCGTGGGATTGACGTTCATCCTCTTGTCCAACCTTTCTCCCCAAGTTGTTGCCCTTTCTAGGGTTTGAGTCGTGGGCCCTGTTGACTTAGTGTATGGGTTGAATTAATTGAAACTAATTCAATTTTCGGATTTGGACCGAGCATTTGGGCTGCAAATATTTGTTTGAATGGGCTAAAGAATTTTGCCCATTACAACAAGTAGCTCCAATTACCGACCTGCTAGCTTGGAATAATCAATGAACATTTTAATTATTTTTACTTTTTTAGCTTTTCATGTGCTATTTAGTTTTGATTAGACAATTGATTTTGTATGATTGTTATTTTTAGCATGATATATGTATAATGGCTTAATAAATTATGTTTTGTATTGAGAGATGACAGACGAAAAACCTAGCGACTCAACCCTAGCCGCCATCTTCTGATTCTTACCGCCGGACGATGGCCGCTCTCTCGCCGTCCGGTCCTCGGGGAAAGGGGGGACTGAATCTTCCCTCTATCTCCGCAAACTTCCATCATTCACCACGTTCTACTACTCCATCTCGTAACCCTAACTCGCCTTCGAGTGATGCTGCTGGACGTCCGATCTTGGAGGACAGCAGCCGAATTCTGGCCATAGGGGGCCGCCCGCTCTCCGCCCCACGTCCCCCTGCAGTGAATCTTCCAGCAAACCACAGTAGCACGGCGGTGAACCTTGAGCAACCGCCACAAGGTCTTAGGGGAACTACTGTGATCCCAGCAATGAACTCTTTCTCCGCAGCAGAGAAGTCCTATGCAGATGCTGCCCTCAACAGAACGGTCAAACGACCACATCTTCCGGCTCACAAATTTAATGCCCTACGCCCCACGAAGGAAGGTAATCAGTTTTCCTTGAAAATCCCTCAGGAGATGTATCTTAAAGAGGTTGAGAACTTCAAATTCGCTCTTATCGGTCGTCTTCTATCGCACAAATGAGATAAACCTAGGTCTACGTTGGAGTTGAAAACTAAATTACAGCATATGTGGAACATCTCTAACGAATGGCAATTAATACCGTTTGGGAAGGGGTACTTTACTTTGCGCTTTTCTAATGCGGAGGACAAAGCTTTAGCCAAAGGACAACTCCTATGGGAATTGGCTAAAGGTCAACTACGTATTCGCGAATGGACGAAATGCTTTGATCCGTTCAAAGTAAATTCTCCATTAGCTAACATTTGGGTTCGCATCCATTATCTCCCGATTGACTTCTGGAATCCGGAAATAATTTTTGGTATCGACAGATTTTTAGGGCATCCGTTAGCGATTGATGGTGCTTCGGCTGCTCGGGACTTCGGACAATACGTGAGGATATTGATTAAAATCGACATGTCGCAACCTCTTCCGAAAACCCTTCTCATTGACGGAGAGACAGTTTCTTTTCACGTGGAATTTGTTTTTGAAAACTTACCTCTCTATTGTTCTCGTTGCCGAATCACGGGACATGCGCCAACTATGTGTCGTAAGCTTCAATAGAATGGGCAATTTGAAGGAGATAACTCAGCTTTGGTTGGAAGGAAGCCCGCTTTAGACACGGGTGGAGTTAAGCAACAGCTTCCTGTTGTAAATGGACGACAATGGCAGGTGGTTGATGCGATTGAGGAGGCTGCAGACGGCCAACAATCTCAGCCAGAGACTGAGCAGCAGCAGGCTACTCCATTGACGGAGAAGCAGCAGTTTACTCCGAGTGGATCGGTGGTGAAAACTTCGGTTGTGGGTTCTCCAGCTTTGAGGGAAATTTCTCCTGCTAAAGGTAATAGATTTGACGTTCTTGCTATTGAGGATTCAAGTCATGGGACGGATGCGGCTACGATGATAGGACCAGATTTATTGGAGGCTTTCACGAAACCGGTCCAGAATTCAGTTTATGACAAGCCTCTCCAAGAGTGTAGCTCTGAAGAGGAGGAGACGATTATTGCAGATGTTGTGGGTGATGTGGATGTGTGTGACGCTAATATGTCCTCAGCGGGCGAGATTGGAGAATCTGTAACAGAGCAGCAATTGGTAGTTGGGGCAGAAGGTCTCAAGGGCCAGCATGTTAATTCTCCAATTAAGGAGGTTAATGGTGATAAGCAGTCCAATCCTACTCCCGAGGATATTGCGAATCGTGTAAATCGGTTAGAGGAGCAGGTTAATCAAGGAATGCAGTTACTCTCAGAGCAGAAGCGCGGACGTGGCCGTCCAAAGGGATCAGGAAAGGGAAGAGAGTCTGTACATGCAATTCCGGCTGCATTAAAAGTAGACTTAGAAATGCGGAGGAAATGGGATACAAGCCAAGGGAGTTTGTGGTCGACCTTACCAATAGGCCCAGTATGAATGCAATGAATAAAGTCGTTCAGGGACGTTGGTCGGATGAAATGGATGATTTTCCTGATTTCATGTATTAAGTTGTTTCGGTTCCTTTTGTTTTGTTTTGCTCCTTAGTTTTTCATTCTCTTTTAAAGCTTTGTGCCCTTAGTCTGCGTCTTTGTGCTTTCAAGGGTTTTTTTGCTTTTTCTTTTATAATAAACCTCAATTTAATAAATTATGTTTTGTATTGTTAACTAATAAGAGTTCGAGTACTGTAGATCAAATAAAAAAAACGGTATCCAGAGATCAACACCTAGCTACTCCAAAAAAAACTTTCCCAGATTAATCAGTGGTGAAGCCTTGCTTGAAAGGTTTAGGGACTCGTGCTTCGGTCTCTTCACATATTAGAAGCCTGTGTGTAACTGTTTCATAGCATTGCATCATGTGGTCTTCCGTCAGATTAAGGCTAACAATGTTGTAGACTTATAACATATACGACATTATAGGCACAGAAGGTAACATAGGATGTCAATTACAACGGGAAGATTTCCAATGTTACATAGGATGAAATTTGAATGAGCTCTCCAACGATTCTTTCACCTTCTTTTTCTATAAATACCCCCACAACACTCAACATTAAAGATACGAAATACTTGCATGCGAAAATTCTAAAGCAAACTCTCAAGTCTCAAAAGCAAGCATGTAGCCAATGGAAAATCCAAAGTTCAAGCAAATATCTTGAATTGTAATTCCAGATCTACAATTGAAATTCCTGCATATATTGTCCATTGTGTTCTAAGCATTTTTCACTGTAAATCAAAAAGATTTGATCGAACAAATTGAACCTTGACCATTGTTCTTCATTTTAACAATTTGTTCATATAGTTGAAACTCTTTAAATACATCATCTCTCTATAAGAAGTTAGGTTTGAGAGAAAGAAGTAGAAGTAAGTAAGCAACAAAATATAAGTTGTCTGAAAGCTACGTAAAGAACTCCGGTCACAGTTAAAAAGGTTTGCTATGCCAGCACATTCCGCACACCACCTCAATTATTTGTCAAACCGATAAGCACTAAGTTGTCAGTAGTTTAGCTAGTTAGTTTGCTCCTCAACAGATGAAGGTTGCCCTGATCTTTTTATGTTAAGCTAAGCAAACAAAAAAGTTGCAATTTGTGTATTTTTCTTCACACACACACACACACACATATATTAGGGTTAATAATATTTTATGTCCCGAACTTTCAACATTTTCCACAAAATGTCCCGAACTTTCATTTTCTCCTAAAAATCCCCGAACTTTTAATTTTTTTCATAAAATATCCCGCTATGCAAAATTAGGTGACAAAAAGATGAATTATCTTGCCGAAAGAGATATTTTATGCACCGTCATTGTTGGAAAACCATATTAGGAACCACCATTGTTGGAAAATGCTGAAAGTTTGGGGGTTTTTTACCATCTTTTCGTCATCGATCGAATTTTGTGTAGATAAATTTTCCCTCCAAGATTCGAACTCGGTAAAATTTTCCCCCCTCTAGATAAATATCGGTCATATAGGATACATTAAATCAATACTTATAAATTAATCTAAGATCTCACCACATATAAGGAATGTCATTGGAACGCTAATAACAAAAAACGTCAAGAATGAAATTGCTAAATTTCAAAGTCGAAATTAACAAATTGAAAAATCTAAAAATTCATTAAAAAAACAAAATAACTCTAGAACATCGCCATAGGCTCATAGGGGTAAATACCACCATTATTAATTATTTAGAAATTTTACAGTAGAAAGATCTCATGCTTGAATCTACATGTACTCAATATTATGCTTTATTTTTACGTATTTTCATCAAAATATATATATATATATATATATTGAACTAGTACTGTTAAATGGGTTAGAAGTTTGTAAATTAGGATTTAAAATGCAATCACATTTTCATTATGAGAATATAAATTAGGTCTAACTCTATAAGTTAGTTAAAGAGGATGAAAAGGTTTGGTACATTTTAAGAATATGTTTGCCCGGTTAGAATGGCACATCATCCAAGTCGTTTTTGATTTATTCTTATATAACGGATGACAATCAACAAGAAAAGTTGTCTTATTAACCAAAGTTGGATTAGCGCCTGTTTCCCTTGATACAATGAGAAGATTGTCGGAATTTCTACGAACATTATTATTATTATTATTATTATTGATGAATTGGGCTCGCGACATGAACTTCCTTAGAAGATCATTCACAATCGCGAGCTCGTAGGTGGGCCCATCTGTCCGAGCCATCGGCTCTGCAGCAGCGAGCTCCATCTCACAGTCCAAAAAAATTCTCATTTTTTTATTTTTTTCATTGGGCGCCCACCACCACCACCACACTTCTCTCTCTTCTCACGCACCTGGAGCGCATTTACAGGCGCTGCTCGCACCAGCCGTGCTCAGTAATGGCAGGGAGCTTGCGCGAGCCGGGCGTGCGCTCGCTTGATGAGCCCCACTACGAATGCTCTTAGCACGATGGAGAGAGTCTTCTTCCACGCACTAAATTTTGTTTAACAACAGTATGAGTATATTTTTCTAATAGCATAATGATTAATATTTTGGTCACAATAACTAAAATTATTTTGTTGCTGTCACGAAATAGAACAGAATTGAAAATAAAAAAATGAAGTAAAATGTCGAAGGAATACAGAATTTGTGGAGTGGGGTTTCAAGGATATGATGGGTCTGAAGACTGAAATTATAGTTGTCCGCTAGCTTATGGGCTACCAATAACTCTTCATCACTTTAGCATACTATTTTTTAATTTCTTTTTCTTTTTTCTTTTTCTGATATAAATCGAGGTGCAGTTCTTCTTTTCCTTCAAACCTAACTAGGGGGGTGGATTCTACTACTATCAATATGGGGAAAGGGACGTGCATAATTTTTCCATACTCTACATTTTTTAATTGATTACATCTTCTTTTTTTCCGATCCATAATGGGAGAACAACTTGACGTATACATGTGTAGATATGAAAATGTTCTTCTCATCTCATTCTCAATTTTCTTTTTGAATTATCAATTCACGACCATATTTTTTTTATTGTTCATGGATACTAGTTGCTTACTTCTTTATGCTTTTCACCAAGGCTTTGGGTATTTTTTTTTTTTATATCTTACAATATTTATATACATGAAAGAGTTGGAGGGAAAAAAAGAATTTCAAATCGAAACTTATCTAATACTCCCTCCGTCCCGCTCCAAATGTCTCCTTTCTTATGGGCACGGAAATTAAGAAATATGTATAAAGTAGATAAAGTGGGTTGTTGAAAATTATTTAAATATTAAATATAGAGAGAGTGTGTATTGCCAAAAAAAAAATGAGACATTTGGAGTGGGACAATCCAAAATAGAAAATGAGACATTTGGAGTGGGACGGAGGGAGTACCATATATGTGGTCAATTTTCAATTATATATGCTAACAAGAGTTGACTTTGCACATTTTGTAATCACAATGATAAGATTTAAGTAGATCGCCTAAAGACTAATGACTTTTCCATGCATCAATTTGTAGAAGGCATCTAGGCCAAGGCACCATGTACACCTCGTATATGTAGGATCGAAAATAGAAACATACATGTCTCTCATTACTCGCATTTCACTAACTTTCTCTCATTTTCTCATATCTCTCCCACACTCTCATATTAATATATAACTTTTTAAGATAATAATTTTTTTTTTGATCAATCAAAATTTTATTCAAGAAAAGAAACCTGGTACCAGAAGTACCAAACAACATCAAGCCAGAGGTGAATACTCATTAGAGCACCACATGGAAAAAGGTACATTTGACTCCACAATGTGATACAACTTATTCCAACTCCACATCCTACCTTTGATATCATTAACAAGAGAGAGCACTCCCCAATTCTTGTTCTCCCATCTACTATCGTTCCTATATTTCCACAACAGCCAAATAGTTCCAATCCAAAGAGCTAGAAGAAACTTTCTGTTTTTCTTACCTTTACCCCCTCCGATGAACGACTTGAAATGATCAACGATACTTTTTGGCTTTGCCGTCTCGGTTTTGATCCATTGTTGAATCTGATCCCAAACAAGATCGATCTTCGGACAATGGAGAAAAATATGATCAGTAGTTTCCTCCCTCGTCATACATGCATTACATCCTTTCTCTTCCTCTCCGATCGGGACTCTTCTTTTGATTAAGTTGTGACAAGTTGGTAATCTGTTGCAGACAACTCTCCATGCCGTCACTCTTGCCTTATGTGGTGCCAAAGCCGTCCAGATTTGAGCAATCTCCTCTTTGCACTCCACCGATTGTACACCTTTAGCTTTAGCACATTCCTCATAAGCTGCTTTCGTTGAGAACACACCATCTGCTGTGCCACTCCATTTCCAGCCGTCCCCGTAATCAAAGCAAGGAGAAAAACTACCAATCACAGACATCAGTTCATTCACCAACTCCTTCTCCCTCTCGCGCAATTCCCTCCGACATTTGATGTCCCACTCCCATCCTTCCCCCTCCCATTTCCCCGCTCCCTCCACACTGACTCTTTTATCAACGCACAACTGAAAAAGTCTAGGAAATAAAACCTTGAGAGAACTTCTCCCGACCCACACCTCACTCCAAAAACTGATGTCTCTCCCATTCCCCAACACCCTTTGAATGTTACCAGAAAATCAATCTTCTTCCCCTCTCCCGTCTTCCCCACTATTTTAGACCACCACCCCTTCATCCCTCCCCTCGAATCCAACCTCCAATCCCGCCTCTATCCTCTTGACAGTTCCCCGTACAAGGATTGGATCACTCTCACCCACAACGCCTTCCCCTCCACCAAGAACCTCCATAGCCATTTAAAGACTAGAACCTTATTAAACCATTCGAGGTTTCTGAACCCCAAACCCCCCTGATTTTTATCCTGACAAAGAGCATCCCATTTAAACCACGCAATGGATTTAGACACCCCGCTCCCCCCCCCCACAAAAATCTCCCAAAGACCGACTTGAGCTCGTTCAAAACTAACTTAGGGATGACGGTGAAGGAAAGCTGGAACACTGGAATGGCTTGCAGAACCGACTTCACAAGTACGATGCGACCTGCTAAAGACAATGAATTCTTCTTCCATCCCCTAATTTTCTTCAAAACTTTCTCCACCAAGAATTTCCAATCCACACAACAGTTTATTCGTCCCCCAACCTTAATACCGAGGTAATTGAAGGGGAAAGTGCCCACTTTACAGTTAAGTGATTCTGCCCATCTCCTAAGTAAGGCGTTTTCAACTCCAACACCCATCAGACTGCTCTTGTCGAAGTTAATTTTCAACCCTGACACGAACTGGAATAACCGAAGAATCCTCTTAATAGCAACCACATTCCGTTCTCTTGCTGTCATCAGAAAAATTGTATCATCTGCATATTGCAGATGAGAAATCGAGACTTTATCCTTCCCCAACTCTGCCGGAACTACTATTTATCTTTTTATTTCTCTCTCCATCAAAGCGTTGAGCCCTTCTGCAATAACTAAGAAGATAAAAGGGGAAATCGGATCTCCCTGCCGAAGACCACGCTGCAAACTGAAAACCCCAGTGGAAGAGCCGTTCACCAGCACGCTACTTGACGCCGAAGAAAGACATCCCCTAATCCAAAGCCTCCACTTGTGATCGAAGTTCAGAAGTTCAAGTAGAGCATCTAAGAAATCTCATTGAACAGAATCATACGCTTTTGCAAAGTCAATCTTGAAAAAAATCCGACCGATTTTCTTTTTCTTTGCTTCCGCAATTGCTTCGTTGAGAATAACCGCTCCGTCGAGGATGTACCGACCTTTGACAAAAGCACTCTGATTATCCGAAATAATTGAGCCCATCACCCTCTTCAGCCTCTCCGCGAGGGTCTTCGCAATGATCTTATATAAGCTATTAATCAATGAGATCGGTCGAAACTCATCAAGTTTCTCAGCCCCTTCTTTCTTCGGTATAAGAACAATGAATGAGGTGTTGCTCCCTTTTGGAATTCTCCCATTCTCATGGAATTCTTCCAAGACTTGAAGGAGATCATCCTTGACCGTCGGCCATGCGTTTTTCCAGAACGAAAAGTTGAACCTATCGGGTCCCGGACTCTTATCTCCACTGCACTTCCAAACTGTCTCTTTAATCTCCTCCATCTCGAACCCCCTGCTCAACTAGTGCCGTTCATCATCCGAAAGTTTTTTCTTAAGGAAGTCATTGGGAAGGTTTGGCAAATGTCTCTCATTCCTTTTGAAAAAGCCTTCAAAGTGATCCCGAACTTTGGTTTTGACCTCACTAGGATTAGACACCCATTGATTCTCGAAAAATAATCCTGCAATTTCGTTCATTTTTCTCCTTCCCCGAATTGCCCGATGGAAAAACCCCGTGTTGAGGTCGCCGTTCTTGAGCCATCGAACCTTAGCTTTCTGATGCAAGACCCTTTGCTTGTCCTTCAATTGAAGGGTGAGGTTTGCTTGAATCTCATTTCTTCGGATATTCTCGGATTCCCCCATCTCGTTTCTTTCATCTTTCTGATCAAGACTCAACAGTTCTGCCTTAAGATCTTTGATTCTCTCATCAATATTTCCAAAGATCGAATTATTCCAAACTTTCAACTCCGTTTTCAATTTCTTCAATTTTTCGCTAACCACGAAGCATCTCCATCCCGTCGGTCTGTTCTCTGTCCACACTTTCTTGACCTTTTGTTCAAACTCCGGGTGAGACATCCACACATTGAGAAAGCGGAACGGACGTGGTCCCCAATCTTCTGTTTTTGACATCAGTAGAATGGGACAGTGATCGGAAATGGTTCGTTAAAGACCACGTCCGATCGTCCCCTCCCATTGCCGCAACCAAGATTCGTTGACCAGAAATCTATCCAATTTACTTTTGCACTTGCCATTCGGTTTGTACCAGGTGAACTTACGTCCTTGAGATCTGATTTCCGAGAGTCCACTATCACAGATAAAACGGTCGAAATTTCTAGCCTCCGCTGCCCCAAAAGAGTCCCCATTTCCTGCTCTTTCTTCCCGTTTCTGGACGGCATTGAAGTCACCCATCACACAAACACTTCGGTCTTCATTTTGTTCCACAATTGTTTTGATAAGATCCCAGAGAATAGCTTTCTCCCCCGCACCAGCAGGTGCGTAAACATTGATCAAACAACATCCAATATCTTCTTTAATCCACTTCACATTCACAATAACCACCCCATTGATCTCCCACTTGCTGGAAACTTGGAAGACCTCCTTATTCCACACACAAACCAAACCCCCTGACCTTCCTTCAGAGTTTCTAACAGCAAAGCCAAAATTATATTTTCCCCACCAAGAGTTACAAATCGAAGGATTGAACTCCGTCATTTTTGTTTCTTGAAGACAACAAAAGTCAATTTTTTGCCAACATATAAAATCACTCACATCTTTCTGTTTCGCCAAACTCCCAAGACCCCTAATATTATAAGATAAGATATTCATGGAAACTTACATTGATGACTCCCAGCTGCGTTCTTCAAAAGCCCTTTCTCTTGGATAATAATTTGCTCAGCCATTTGTTGATCTGATAGGGAGCTCGATAACCCTAAATCTTTCCCCAATTGGCAAATGTTCGAACTCTCTGAATCCAGATTGGCAATAAAGCTTCCCCATTTTTCCTTTTCTTCCTCTCTTTCCCGCGTCTTTTTCAACTTCTTGAGATGTTTCTTATTGTTCATACCAGCCTTTTTACATGTTTTTTCCTTCCCGATCGCATCCTGAAAGGAATTGTGATTCTCCCATGTTTCCGGAATCGAGGCCTTGTCGTCATTGTCGTGATCGAACTGAGGATCAGGTCCGGCGGGAAAGAGCTCGGCATTGAAAGAAGCCGAAGGCGTGTTTCTCTCTCCCTCCATTTCGATCTCGATTTCTTTTCCCCCGTCCTTCAAGTTTTCTTCTTTTGAAAGAGGCGACAGCAGCCCTTCTGAAATTTCACTTCTGTAAACCAGACCATTCGTTGCCTGAATTTGTTGGGCCAAAGGAATTGAACTCGCCAGCAGGCCAATCTCTTGGCTAGAATGGGCTTTCCCCACTTCAGAAGTCTGGGCTTGATTTGGGCCCAAAACAGGCCCACTTTCTTTATTTCCTTCGAGACACTCAGACACCTCAGCCCCCAAATTACTTCCAAAAAGGAGAAGAAAATTTGAATCTTTATGCACTGCCTCCCTCACCATTGGGATAATTGCCACCGTGTCCCCAATGGCAACCTTGCCAGAAATCGAAGGGTTTATGTCTTGAGAAACTGAATCGTCAATTTCGTCGTCACTTTGCTTCGCCTTGTCCTCGATAATTGCGTCTGTCGGCGCCATAGAATCTTCATCCCACGACCAGCCTGATTTCGACTCCAAATCTTTGTCCTCCACCTGAATATCCATCAAAGGATTGAAAGGTTCTCGGACCTCCTCAATACGAATTTTGAAGCTAGCCCCCTCAATGCTGCAATCCAGCACCCTATCGATAGACTTAAGACCCGTCGAAACTTGAACGAAAGCAACGTCAAGTTTTTCTCTCGTCTTGGTCTCTTCATGCAATTTAAGGACAAGGCCAAAACTTGCACTTGCAACGTCGAAAAAACGAGGAATCCACGCTTGTAAAGGCACGCCGACCCATTTAGACCAGATCACTCTTTGCTGAAAGACGTCAACGTGCTGCCTTTTCCTGCTCCACAGGAACCAAAACGCAAGCCATTCATCCTTCTCTTTAAGAACTTCTTCTGTAGGCGTCTCGCAAATACTTCGAATGAGCACCATGCTCCCTCCTAACGAAGTGACTCTCAATTTTCCAAAGCATTCTCCATTTATTTCTTCCTTGATCTCATCCCAAAGGAAGTCCTCTTTCAAAAATCCAGTAAAAACCCCATCAAGCCAACCTATCTCCTCTCTCGTTGGATTGAATTGTAAGACTTCATCTGCACAAGGTTCCTTCCCTTTTATTCCTGTAAGTGCTTCTTTAAAAGAAACTCCAACCTTCCTTTTTGATTTCTCCTGACCGTTCCTTTTCTCTTTACTCGTTTCAACCCTACCTTCATTTCTCAAAGGCATCCTCCTATCGCCCATCGGTTCTCTCTCGAATCTCGGTTTGGAGACTCTGATTTTATAACTGCCAATCCATAACTTGTTCAGTTCTTCCAGAAGCCGAACCATGTCATTCACCCCCGCAAACCTGACGAAGCCAAAAGCTTTCCCTCAAAGATCCTTCTTTCTCGGACAAAACACGTCGAGAGGTTCCAACACCGTACCGAACTTTCGTTTCAGGAAATCCGGACTGCACCCTTCTGGCAAGTTATTAACAAAATGGGTGGTTATCTCCAGGTCCTTCCCGTTCAAATCCATGCATCTCGAACTGTTTCTATCCCTTGCATTGCCGTTTCCGCTGTCTACTTTCCTCCACCGTTGGCTTGGGATCCTAGGGTTTGGGTATATTTTGTGCCTCACCGGGAAACGCTCAGAAAAAGGTCGACCTACCCCTCTCCTCCTCACCTCTCTCCACTCACTCTCCATAACTAGTTTTTTGACCTCCTAAGTACACAATAGTAATAATATTATTACTTTTTAAGATAATAATACTAACTTCATCTTCATTAAAAGAGATTGTATGAGTACTATTCCATTTGCTATTTAGTTTTTAATAATTTCTTAGCATGTGATGCATACTAAATATGAAATAACTATGAGGTTTAATTCAGAGTCACTGTTAAAAGGCAACAAACGTATAAAAGCATGCACGCTATCAAACTCGAGAGAAATTAATGTAAGCTTAGCACTTGGCAGCATTTAATTTAACAAATCTATTTTTAATGAAATTTAATAATACAATATTACATGTTAAATATGATGTCACAAAATAATGAAACTATTAGAGCCTCAAAAGTTGTAAAATTCATATATATTTAATTTAAAATATCTAATAAATAATTATCAGATATAATAACAACACGATGTGACAAAATAATTTTCATATTGACATGTCATAACATGACCACGAAAAACACAAATACGAATCGTTGTTATTATTATTATTATTATTATTATTATTATTATTATTATTATTATTATTATTATTATTATTATTATTATTATTATTGATATTATTTTTTTTAAAAAAAATTTGTTACAACCAAAGAAAGGAAAAAACTCACTCACACTCTAGCTCCTAGGGTGACTCGAACCCCCGACCTATTGGTTGGAGGGGAAGCGTCTTACCAACAGACTGCGCTTCATCGTCATTATTGATATTATTATTATTATTGATAAATTAACAGTATTAAATAAAGAAATTTAAAGGTCGCGCCACAGAGGACTCGAACTCAAAACCTTTAAACTTAGGCATTAACCCCTTATCGCTTGACCTTTTGGGCTCGAATCATTATTTCTTTTAATGTGATCATGCGGTTCTACCATACCATGTCACGTTCATTACTTGTTGCTCTTAATTGTTTTTTTTTTTAAAAGATCGTGTGACTACCATTAAAGGATATAAGAAATCCATCTAATTTCAGTACTAATGTTTGCACCATACTGTATTTTCTAATATTGGCAGCGCAAACTTTTGTCTCAAAAAATGTTAATATAAATTTATTTTTGTACTAGCATATAGTATTAAAGTTTCAAGATGACCAAAAACACCCTGACTGTTGTGTACGGAGACAAGGATTAGTGAGTCAAACGTTGTTATCAATTATGATGCCATGTGAATCATATCGTACTACTAAAATATTATAATTATTTTACTAATCGCATAGTTAATGGGATATGATAAAAAATGTTGTAATACGTCATGCATGACATTATCTTGCAAAAGGACAACCTAGTATATTAGTATTATGTTTAATTTAGTTCAGATATGTCAATAATTTATTTCCAACCATTCAAGAAAGTTGTCTGCAAAAACCATCAGGTCTATTCAAGGTCCAAGGTATATTATGTTTGCTGTAACACGTTGTCACAACTTACATTACAAGTGGTTCATGGCATCGTCGTAATTCCATTCAAATCCATGTCTTTTATTTTAGGATTAATAAGTAATTTTGGGATAATTACTTATTTTAGCTTATACTTTGATATTTTCATATGCTCACATAAATTATTTGGCAATATTTTAGAGTTAATTAATGGACAAATAAAACATAAAATTTAACTGAGATTACAATTTTAACACAGTTTTTGAAACGTGTTCTTTCACGGACATCCAAAAAATGAGACTTATATGTGTAAGGGCTCAATCCTCATCGTTCCCATTTCCCCTACTAAAAAACATAATTTTTAATATATTGCAATAATGTTGTTAGGTCCTGAGGGTCTCGAATAGGTGTATGTGGGGGAATACACCTATGGACTATTTTTACAACTCCTCAATCAGAGGGATCTCAGTCAGAGATCAAAACGAAACTTTACACGCAAACACAGACTCCTGTTTTACTGAAAACAGTTTTGACCAAACAGGGTTGACGACTGATACTGAAAGCTCTTCAGTAAAGAGTTATCAGTTAAGTTACTGGAACTTAACTGATGCAAATAAAGGCTTCAGTCGGGTTTGCTAAAACAGAGATGATAACACTCTTCCTGACTATCACAAGATAGATCAGTCAGACTGATATCATACGCAGCGGAAATTAAACTTAGTTTCGCAATAGCCTCGGTGGAGCACGTTGTTGGTCTTTAGGTTTCTCTTTGCAGTTAATCAGTGTTCAGTTTATCAATTGAAATAACACAAGTAAGAATGTAAAACTGAAAGCTGTAAACAACACAGAGACTTTTACGTGGTTCGGAAAAATCCTTTCCTACATCCACGGTCGGTTGATCAGACCAACAATCCACTCCGCAAGTGCTTAACAGGTGCACTGCAAACCAAACCGTGTGCTTGTCGGGTGCACACAACCGTACCACTGAAGAAACCCTTCTTCAGTACCCACACTTCACTCGTGTCGGATTTCTCTGCTCAGCACAACCCGTGCTAAGACTTCTCACTCAGAGTCAGAGTACCGTCCTGAACTCCGAATCACTCAAACACTCTACTCTTTCTTCTGAAAGGAGGTTTGAACGGTTGCCAGCTATACTTCAAAGAACAAGTTCTTTGGAGCAAGTTTGACCTTGGCTTCTGGGTAAACAGAGGTTTGCCTAAGGTCCAAGAGAATGTATGTAATCAGCAGTGACTGATTTTGGCTTTGGAATTCTCTTCTTCGATTCAAGCTTTGGGGAGGTTAAGCTTTAGGCTGAGTAGCAATTTCGGCAGAGCTTCAGCTTATGTTGTTGAATCGGTGAAGGTTGAAGTGGTCCTCGAGCGCTATTTGTAGGAGAACTCTTGAATAGATCCGTTGGCGTAGAACGTCATCAAGATTTCTTCCATTGGAGAGCAATTCGAATTTAGGCTGAGGCTTCAATCTTCGAGGTTCCTTGTCTGGGTGGAAACGACTCTCTTGATGGACAGGAGATGTGACGTCTCTGAAAAGTAACCACCAGATAGGAATGACCTCTGCAGAGATAAGATCCTAAGATCTCTGCATTTAATGCGGCTGTACTTTGTGAGTACGTGGCTTCCTCTGAACGTTGGAAGATCAGTCCTAGGAGGAATGTTCAACTGATACTTGACTTTAGTATCAGTCCATTGCGCGCATTAAGTAATCAGTTCCTAACTAATTCTTCAACTGATACTTCAGTTGGTATCTGCAGTCTGCAGTCTTCAGTCTTAAGTCCTTCGTTCTTCAGTCTTCGACACCGCAAGCTAAACTAGAACCGAACTCTAACACTTGAGTTCAAAACAATTCTAGTCTATTAAAAATACGACCTATGAATTTTGGTATCATCAAAACAAGGATTAGGATATTCCACAAGATTCCCAACAAATGTTATGACATTGTAATTCATTGCAAAGTAACACCTTAATTTTTTTTATCAATGAATTTCAGTTTTTCGCTTTTGACACATATATGTAATGAATGAGGTATGCTATGACAATTCACTGGTAATAAAAAAATTGGCGATGTAAATTTTACAACTAAAAGGTAATAATATTAGTGTTATTGATGCGAAATATTCATTGGGTTAGTGAAAATCAATAGTTGTCCACCCAACATTCTTTTAATAAATTATACCAAATTTTCAGTATTTTGAACAGAATTACCCCCCGCATTTCTCTATTGTAGGTACAAAACCACGACCTTTCTCTTTTATTTCTTCTCACTATCTCTCTCTTGATGAGAGCATCAACATCGGCGGGTGCGAAGCCGGGATCGATCCCGATCTATCGCACCCGCAACCGATGTCGCACCCAGGTGCAATGGAGGTGGAGCGATGGAACGCTCCTGCTGCGAAGGGGATGGGTGTGCTACATGTGCCCCATTTCCGTAATTAAAAAAAAATAAAATCTATTGAGTCCAGGCGGGTGCAATACCATTGCTGGACTGAGTGCAATAGAAGTGGGGACCTATTCTCGGTTGTTGATGCTCTGACGAGTTGCTCTCGGATGACACCTATTCTCCAATTTTGTTCATCATTATTGTCAACATTATCTTATGCAAAATTAGGTGCACTGTGAGTTTTATGAGTTCCATAAGTTCAAGAAGGTCCGAATCTAAATGAGAGTTATGAGATGCAAATCCAGATCTAAGAAGATCTGGAATAATTCATACCATATATACCAAAATATGTTGTGTCAGCCAGACGAGTGGATGGTCCAAACACACCTACGTGCCCCATCCATTCTTGGAAAGGTAGAGATCCGTCGAACATATGCGCGGCATGAATGGTACGAAATTTGTCATTTCGCACCATTCATACTAAGTGTACCGACGGATACTTTTTAGGGTAGTGCCAAAAGTAATCTCCATGCTCCTACATAATGTGGGCCCAAAACTAGGATTCACTGGCGCATAAAGTAATATCCATTTCAAATCATTGTAGATTTGGTTCTAGTATATAGTTAGATTTGCGAGATTCGTACTTATATTTATAGCTGGATTTGTTGTAAAATGAAGAAGATGAATAAAATATGGTTTCAAATTTCCATGATTTCAAATTTGTGTTACTTCCTATTATACCCTTTGTCCCCCAGTTTTATACCCCTTTTGTCATTTTAGTTTGTCCCTCAATTTCATACTCGTTTTTATTTTTAGTAAAATTATTCACACAACCCCATAAAATATAGGACCTTTACTCCACTTTAATCACTTTAACACTATTATAAAGATGAGACCTTTATTCCACCGCAACACACTTAACCATTTTAGTTTCAAAGGGGCGTGAAATTGGGGGATGGGGGAAGTATTTCATGTTGATTCGTATCATTCGTGTCAAGATATGTCAGCTCTTTGGGAATGCCATTTCGTCCCATTCGTCCTAAGGTCTGGTCACACCAAGTGTACGACGAATGGTGCGAAATGACATATTCGTATCATTCATCCCAAGAGATGTTGTGCCAAATGTTAGAACGAAATTGTGCGAATGGTATATTCATGCCATTTGTCCCAATAGATGTTGTGGCAAATGTTGGCACGAATGATATGAATATGTCATTTCGTACCATTCGTCCTAAGGTCTGTCGTACAATTGTTGGAATGAATAGGTTATTTCATACCATTCGTGCCAAAGTCTGTCGTGCTAGCACTTGTGACGAATGGTGCAAAGTGACATATCCATACCATTCGTGCCAAGGTCTATCACGCAAGTGTTAACACGAATAGGCCATTTCGATCATTCTTCCTAATGGCCTATTTGCACCATTCATTTCAAGTTGTGTCTTGCCAGAAATTTGAATGAATTCTTTTCACCATTCGTCCGTCCCAACATTTGTGCCGCCACACTTGGAATGAAGGTCTCATTCGCCACACAAAAATTGCACATTTTTCGTCCGATAAAAAAAGCATAACATTTCAATTTATACCAATAAATCCAAGTATAATTGATTAACACAATTCAAATTAACAATTTTTTTTCTTCACTATCTTCATTTTCCATCAAATTCAATGACAAATCAAATGACCTAATCAATACAAAATAACATGAAATCTAGAAAATCTAGCTAAATTCTTATATTAAATCTTCATGATTTTCACTTGAAAAGAGAAGAGGAAGGTGTTGCTCGGTGGCGGAGGTGAATCCTGGGATGGTTGGAGATTATTTTCTTCTCCTTCCCAATAAGATCTTTGTCTACGCACTTGGCACGAATGGTACGAATAATTAAGTCTTTTTGTACCATGTGTACTGTGTATATGTGCAATAGATCTTGGAACGGTGCCAATGGCTCCATTCACACTATTAATTCGTGCAAGCCATTGGCGCGACAGATCTTGGAACAAAATGAATGGCTGGTGGTAATGGGTGCATTGGCACCATCCATTCCTCCAGTTGGTGGGATAGCAAGACTTGGTACGGAAGGTACGAATTTGTACAATTTCTTTCCAGATTTGGAACCCTTGGAACTTCAACTTATGTATCTGGAATTCATAGATATTGTAGAGATCTGGCAACGACGACAGCGCCGTGGTGGAGTTCTCCAAATTTTAGAGAATAAAATGGTGACGGCGGCATTCGAGTGAATGTAGAGAAGATGATTATATATGTTGTCGGCACCAATGTAGAGGTAGTCACTGGGGAGAGAGAGAGAGTCATTGGCGAGAGAGATAGATGGAGAGAGGTTTCGACGATTTAGGGTTTGATAGAATGCAGTGCGAAAGAGTAAATGTGATGTAAAAAAATGTGGATTTTTGTGTGTATGCTTAAAGGGAAATTTTGTTCACATATATATATATATATATACACACACATATATATGGGTGAGCTACCGTGAGAACATATATTAAAATAAGAAATAAGAGCAATTTTCAATGTAAGAATTTTATGTAGAACATGTATGAATTCGTTGTATAAAGGTATGAATTGTGAAAAATAAATTTTTGCTACCTTTGGGATTCAAACTCAGGACCATAAATTCATCCAACATGGTTACGAATCAACCATAAATCTTGATGATCTAAGGGCCGAAAATGATTCTTATTTTATATTTTAAGAAGTGTATTTATTTTAGCCATCCCTATATATATATATATATATATATATATATATATATATATATATATATATATATAGGGGCGCGCTCCAGTGAGACCCCCTATTTTTCGTATAACATGAGTACAATGAATAAGACATATAATACTAATGAACAAAACGTATATCTAATGAACAAGATGTATATACTGATGAAAAATAAAATTTAAAAAATTCGTAATGAATAAGACTTATATACTAATGAACAGGGCCGTATATACTGATGAACAATGCAGTATTTACTAATGAATAACAAAATTTAAAATATTATGCTCCCTCCAGGATTCGAACCCTGCGAAAAAAAAATCACCCTCCAGATACAATATCAGTCATAGGATTGGTAAAATAAACGCACCAGATCGTGCCCTAGATCTCAATAAAATTAGGGGGTCTCATTGGAGCGGCGCCATATATATATATATATATATATATATATATATATATATATATAGAGAGAGAGAGAGAGAGAGAGAGAAGTTAAACAGAGAATGCTAAATATTTAGAGAATAGAGAATTCGCGAAATAAAAACGAACAGATCTACAATTTTTACGAACAAATCAATGTACCTCATGAACAGCAATTTGCCCCGGGTTCGAATCCTGCTGGTGGCGAGTTTTTCTCTTTTTTCACCAAATACGTCTGTTCGTTAGTTATGTTGATCTGTTCGTAAAATGTATAGACTTGTTCAAAATGAAATATATAATAATTCTCTGTTTAACTTGACCCCATATATATATATATATATATATATATATATATATATATATATTGCTATAATTTATTAAATATTAATTTCCAGTTCCTTCTCTGGCTAGTATAATATTATTGCAATATTTTAAAATTTTCACATTATAATTGATAAAATAGATCAAAATTCACGTACTATTTTATAGTTAATTAAAATCTTTATAACAAATCAATATACAGTGTCATCATACTCATATCCTAGACATGGCCATGTTTCATGAACTGGGGATTGATTGAGGATGCCGGAACCATGTCCCATGATTCATACTCTTTTTTTATTTAACAAGAAAAATCTTTCGAATAATTAGAGACTATATATTATAATACTATAAATTTGCTAAATCATATTGACTTTTTATAATATTTCTTCAAATCGTAAATACCAGAATACTTGAATCCCACATCGATCGATTTTTTCATAATACTAGTATATGACCCGTCGAAATTCGACGGGGTCTATTAAAATATAAATTTATGAAATTATTAATGTATTTTTTGTTTCATAAATTTTTTTTCACAAAAATATAAAATTTAATAAAATTATTTTAAAGTAAAAAAATTATAATATTTATTTGAAATTGGCCTAATTTAAATGTCTTATAAAATTTATATGTAAGCAGAATTTCGATCCAAAAAATATTAAAAGAGAAATTAGAACAATTATTTGAAACGTATCTATATTAGATGTCTGCAGTTGGAACAAATAATTAAAAATAAGGAAAAAATAAATTAAATAATATCATCAATAAATTACCTCATAATATATCGAAAATTTTATCATACACCACTTTAGTTGTTGCGTCTTGCGTATGACCTTTTTTTTAGTGACTTTTGAGATTGCCACGTAGAATTGTCCATAACTAAAAATATGTTTCAGCGGGTATAATCCTACATTTGAAAGAGTTTGTCCATGACTTTTATTTATTGTCGACATAGCAAAACAAACACTCATAGGGAATTGCCTTCTCTGGAACCAAATTGAGAATTTAGTGAAATGCGATGAAATCGTAATCATTCTAGCTATAGAAACTTATTGCGCGCATTTTTTCCTGAAATGAGTTTGCCTTCACTTACGCGTTCCCCAAGTTGAGTTACTATCAGTCTGGTGCCATTGTAAAGCTCATTAGATTGATCATATTTTTTAGAAGAGTGATTATGCATTCATCTTTCAATTTAATTTCATGATTCGACAATCCTGAACACTTGACTGTGTCAAGATATTCAACTGAGAAACCTGTTCATCGAGGTCAATTTGTTCATCCTTCTTTGCAAATGTTGTCTGAACTTAGATAAACCCTTTCTTTGGTAGACATTAGAGACATAACATTATCATTGATCGTATCAATCATCACATTAATTAATGGGGGAAAAGTCATATATATTAAAGTAAATCATGTACGTTTTAAATTGAAATTGCAAAGTTGGATATCATAAAGTATAATATTACAATAATCATTACAACCTCAAAATTACAAATACTTATGTATTTTCTATTTTTCGTGTACGAATATAAATAAAATTTTATTGATCAGTGGAATATTATTATAATGATTTAGATATTCAATAGTTTTTAGATATATAAAGATTTTTAGATATTTAATAGTTTTTGGATATGAAAATTGATTAAAATTTTTAAAAAAAATAAGAATGAATGAGAATTGAGGAAAATTAGAATGGAGTGATGTTGGGAACTTAATGGAATATCATAATCCTTGTTTTGATGATTCCAAAATCCATAGGTTTCATTTGTAATAGATTAGAACTGCTCGAACTCAAGTGTTAGAGTTATTTTTCTAGTTTAGTTGTTGTTCTGAAGACTGAACAACGAAGGACTGAATACTGAAGTTGCCGACTGAAGTATCAGTCGAAGAATCAGTATTGAACTGATTACTTAATGCGTGCCACGTGAAATCAGCGGACTGATACTAAAGTCAAGTATCAGTTAAACATTCTTCCTCGGACTGAACTTCCAACGTTCAAAGGAAGCCACATACTCCAGAAGTACTGCCGCATTAAATGCAGAGATCTCAGGATCGTCCTTCCTCTGCAGAGGTCATTCCTATTTGGTGACTACTTTATCAGAGACGTCGCATCTCCTGCTCTTCAACATAGCCGTTCTCACCAAACAAGGAACCTCGAAGATTGAAGCCTCAGCCCAAGCTCAAATTACTCTCTAATGAAAGAAATCTTGAAGACCTTCTCCGCCAACGGATCTATTCAAGACCTCTCCTATAAGTAGCGCTCGAGGATCACTTCAATCTTCACCGATTCAACAACATACGCTGAAGCTCTGCCAAAATTGCTTCTCAGCCAAAGCTCAAATTCCCCAAAGCTTGAATAGAAGAAGAGAATCCCAAAGCCAAAAATCAGTCACTGCTGATTACATATATTCTCTTAGACCTTAGGCAAACCTTGTTTATCCAAAGCCTAGGTCAAACTAACTCCAAATAACTTGTTCTTTGAAGTTCAGTTGGCAAGATTTCAAACCTCCCTTCGACCGATAGAATCGAGTGTTTGAGTTGCAAAGGAGTTCAGGAAGGTACTTTGTCTCCGTGAGGCCCTAGTACCAGTTCGTGCTAGGAGTGAGAAATCCAACAAGGTATGTTGGTATTGAAGATTGGATCTTCAGTTGTTTCGGTTGTGTGCACCCGCAAGCACACGGTTCGGTTTGCTGTGCACCCGTAAGCACTAGCATCGGTACCAACTACTATTTTTTAGTTATTAAAATAGATAACCAACTACTATTTTTTGAGTTTTAATAAGGCATACCTTTTCTTGATACTATTTCGTTAGTTGAAAGCCTACATACAATAATACTTGTATCTTACGTCAATTTTTCATGATACTTCACCAATTGAAAATTTAAATAGAATGATATTTGAATCGACATTGATTTGTTTAGGACTCACCAATTGAAACCTAAATACTAAAAGGATGCATGTATATCCTCCCAATCAAAAATCCACACTTAAATGATGGAATGCTTAAAAGTCTTGAAATTGACATTTCTCGAACTAAATCGTCAATTTAATTGAGTAAAATAAATAGTTTTAAATATTATTTGATCAAAAATAGTTTTATTATACGAACTCTTTAATTTCTCGAACTAAATCGTCAACTTAAATAGTCTTGCTTTGGCTTATTCAGTTTTTGTTGGTCTTACTGCTTTTTACTTTCGGAGATTTTTAGCGGCAAAGGTGTCAGGATTAACTTAGGGGCGATGGTTAGGCCGGAGTTCCTGAAGTTAATCCACCCTTTGTTGCTTTTCTTTTCTTTTGATTTGAGTTCTTTAGACGGGTACTCTTTTTCCTTGCTAAGGGTTTTCCCACTGGATTTTCCTTAGCAAGATTTTAATGAGGCTCGGCCCTTAGTCTGCTCATTTGTGCTTTCAAGGATTGTTTTAAGTTTTTCTTTTTAATATAATCGTCATTTAATACAAACTCTTTAATTAAAATTCAAGACGGAAGAATACATTTGTACATCGATTTGGGGAGAGGTCCACGTATAAAAATTTCTAACGAAATTCATAGATTCTATAATTTCAAAATTATACTTTGAATTATTAATTATTAATTATTAATTATTAATTATTTGTTATTTATTTTGTTTATTTTTAATATTTACTCTATAATTTGTACTATACGGATTTGGGACGGGATCCTGAATGAATAGCAAAAATCTTTTTAAAATTGAGTTTGAGTCATATACGAATATATAATTTAAATTATTAGTGGGAATAACTATAAAGGTTTAAGACGTGATTGTTTTTAAAAGTAATATTTTGTTAATTAAGTTTGGATTGTTATTGTAACGAACCTAATTGTTGTAATAAATTATAGTTATAAATTCAAACGTTTGGGTAATTAGCAATTATAATTATACGCGTTTCATACTTATTAAACTGCGATTTTATAAAAAAGAAAAGAAAAAATCTAAAAAACCCTTGAAAGCACAAGAAAAGCAGACTAAGGGCCGACCTCATTAAAACCTTTTTACGGAAAATCCAAAGGTAAAAACCGTAAAAAGGAAAAAGAGTACTCGTCTACAAGACGAAAAAGAAAGAAGAAAAGAGCCGAAGAAAAAGTTTCCGAAGCTCCGGCCTAATCATCGTCCCCAAACAATTCCGGCTCTAACCCCACGAAAACCATAACCCAAACAGCTCGGAAGGCAAAAAGGCCGGTGAGACGCCGTCGCCAAAAATCTGCCAACCTCAAACGAGTCCAAACCAAAAGAAGGGAAGCTACACGGCCGGTTATACGCCGTCGCCGTAAGCACCCCCACAACCCACAACCCAACCAAACCCACGAAGAAACCAGAAAGGGTAGCTACCCGGCCGGTTATACGCTGTCGCCGTAAGCACCCCACTGCCGAGAAACCAAGCCAAAAGAAGTCGATCGGCTCCACCCAACTAAACTCCACAAAGGATTAATAAACCAGAGGCAAAAAGTTACGGCCGGTGAGAAGCCGTCGCCAGAAACTAACCATCCTCAAACGCACAAACCGAAGAGACGTAAACCACAGGTAAGCAGCAAGGGTAGCTACACGGCCGGTTATATGCCGTCGCCGCAAACACCCCCACTGCCTACCAAAAGCTCTGATCTCAGCTATGACCTCTGAGCTCTGCTCTAACCTTTGAGCTTCTTCCTCTGGTCTCTGCTCAGGCCCTGGGGCTGCTATATCTTCGCTCTGGCATTTGAGCAGCTCTGCTCTGATCTCTTCTATGATCTCTGCTATACGTGTTTCATACTATAATTAATGAGTAATAAAATTATTTTTTAATTGGATTTGAGACGTGTATGAATTGATACATTCTAAATGGATTTAGATGGTCGAATCATACTAGCCTCATCAGTTTGGTTCATTGTCGTGTTTCAATATGAAATTATTTTTATTATTTTATTTAGTACAGCGTAATATAACTGCAGTCTAAATTTGACCTATTACACGTATACTATTTTTTTATACACAAACCGAGATTGAATAGGTAGCCTCAATTTTATATAAGAGTGATGCTCAACAGCCACATTGTGACCACCCACAAATCACTTAAATAGAAAAAAAAAATTATTTAACTTATTTTTTAAAATAAAAATAAAATATAGTCATATTATTGTATTATCTACATTATAGTTATTTTTTGTAATTTTTTTGTAAATTTTTTATTTTTATTAAAAAATAAATTAAAAATAAAAATGCCAAAAAAATTAAGTACAATGTAGAGAATACAATAAAATAACTAAATCATATTTTTTATAAATTAAATAAATCAAAACTTTTCCTATTAAACTAGTTTGTTAGTGGCCACAATGTTGCTGCATTGATTTATTGTTTATATAATTAGACTATAAATCTGAATAAACCCGTTTGGGGTATTATTCGTATATTTCAAAATTTAAGATATAGTGAATACAAATATAACAAATTTATTCATTATATCTCAAATTTTGAAATATACGAATGATATATATATATATATATATATATATATATATATATATATATATATATATATATAGGGTTAGCTTATATTGAGATTTTAAATATTTTGAGATTTTGAGATAAATGAACATATCAATAAATTCTTTGAACATAACCAATATAACTCATGAACATATGAATCTATTTAATTTATTTAAAAAACACGCCACTTGTAGGGATTGAACCCCAGACCAACGCGCGTTCATAAAAATTAATTGACAAGTTCATCAAAATGTACTTATATGTTCATTTATCTCAAAATCTCAATATATATATAAATCTCAATTGAACCAATTCCTATATATAGGGATATATATATATATATATGTGGGAGAAGATCCATAGAGAATGATAAGTATTTTGAGAATGAAGAATTAATCTTGTCCATCCATTTAGGCATATCCAACGGTTTACATAATTAAGTTATTTTAGATTATTAATTTTATGGAAGGTTAATTATGTAATTACGTATTTTATTCTAACCGTATATTCCTAATTTATCTGAATCACATCTATTTAATTTTGGGAAGTTAAGTAACCCATATTCATGATGCAATATTTTAATATTTTATTCCTTGTATATTCAACAAGATAGATATTGTGATTGGCTTGAGTAATTCGTCATTTTTTTCTTCCATTTGACGTAGAGTAGAACATCAAGAATTTAAGGCAATTTTTCAATCATTCATTCTCAGATTAATTCATGTTTTTTTTTTTTTTTGGTATTTTGGTGTATCATATATGTGACGGTTAGCAGTAGTAATTTTATTATTATGTTTTCTGTATGTACTTTTGTATTGCATGTTCTTATTTCATTTTAATATATGTTTCGATTTTTAATGTGAAATTGTTCGTTTATTTACTGTTTGAATTGGTTCATTTATATTTTATACACTTAAAAGTGTCTTTATCCTAGCCCACCCCTATATATATATAAGGGCAAAGGTGCACATTAGCCCTTGAATTAGACACCCCTATAGCTTATACCCCCCTAGGATTGATCAAGGCGCGTTGACCTCGCTGAACTTTCGAAAGAAGGGTGCACTTAAACCCCTCCGTTAAACGGTCGTTTAAACGCCGTTTTCTTTTATTATTATTATTATTATTATTATTATTATTATTATTATTATTATTATTATTATTATTATTATTATTATTATTATTATTATTATTATTATTATTATTATTTGGAAATAGACGGTGTCCCTCACCACCGTCGCCGGCTCCGAATCTCCGACGAGAATTGGGTTTTTCTTCTTGCTCCTCTACATGATCTCCACCACCTTGTTCATCTCCGCCGGCGGCGGCGGCGGCTGCAGGCGAGAATTCAAATACGCATTTCGATTCTGAGACAACGGAGGCGGATTAGCAAACAAGGTGGGTGCGTAGTTAAGGGAGGCGGCGGAGGTGTTCAAGGAGTTTTCAATGGCGGATAATGCATCGTTAATCTTATCGTCTTTAATAAGAGCCACGACTTTACACAGAATCGCATCCTCATCTCCCAGCGCAATCGATAGAACTAACAAACCACAAAACATAAATCAAATTAAAATGAGAATTAAAACAGCAACCAAATCAAAAGGAAAATTAGCATTGCGATTTTACATACGAGATCTCTGGGCTGATTTGAAATGCTGAAACCAGTGAATTGGTTCTACATACCTTGATCTGATACCCTAACAACGAGGTGAAATTCAGAGCGTTGGATGTGGCGATTGAGGGACGTGAAGAGATCTTCAATGGACACGGTGGTGGCCGCGGCGGCCACCGCTTTCGGCGCCATTTTGAGCTTTGATTTTTGCAGGCACGACGGCGGAGGGGACGAGAAGGAGATGCAGAGAAATTAGAGGTTTTACAGATTTTGACATGTAATTGGAAATTGAGATATATCGACACGATATTGGGGACGATTTCTGCAAGCACGGCAAGGAGGGGCTACTGTTGTTGCAGCTGCGCGCCTCCGTGATGGATTGGGCCAGGACGGCGTCTGCTGAATCGTGCTCAATCCGGCCCCAAAAAAAAAAAATTAAAAGAAAACGGCGTTTAACCCTCCTTTTAACGAAGGGGTTTAAGTGAACCCTTTTTCAAAAGTTCAGGAAGGTCAATGCGCTTTGACCGATCATGGGGGTAAAGAATATAGGGGTGTCATGTTCAGGGGCTAATATGCACATTTCCCCTATATATAAAAGAGAGAGTGAGAGAGAGGATAGAATTGACCATTATTTGAATGTGTAAATTTAGGAGGTGACGATGCATTTTGGATTTTCCTGAAATGCTGCTGTTATTGTTCGCGGGCGGTGGTTGATGGTTTCAAATTCAAGCACACAATCTCATCATAAGAATATGTCAATGCCATCAAAATTCAAACCTCCTTTCGAGAAAAATACAATCAAACCCGATTAAATAATAATACAAATATTGAACATTTTAAGTCTTTTTTAAGACGCTGATCATAGGCATTCCTGATTTACCGAAGATGTCTGCCTACATTAATTAATCTCGATAGATATGACTAAGTAGATAACAAAATTTTGAAAGACTTCATATGAATCAATAGTTGCATTAATATCATTGAATCAATAAATATTCTATTCTAATGCTACCAACATTAGTACTCCCTCCGTCCCGTTAATAATGGCACGTTTTCCTTTTTGGGTTGTCCCGCTATTGATGGCACGTTTCCTATTTTGGAAAAAATAAGGGAGTAATTAATGTTAATTAAAACCTAATTAAAAGCCTAATTAAAACATCTTTGAAACCTACCCTCACTCTATCTCTCTCTCTCTCTCCCGATAACTCTCTCTTTCTCACCCTCGCCGCCTCACCCTCCTCCACGGCGACGGCGCGGCGACTCCGCGTCCACCCACCCTCCTCCGCCGCCTCCACCCTGTCTCAGGTAACCCCATTCTTTCTCTCTCTTTCGAGATCTATTTCTCCCTGCCCTCTCTCTGTCTCCCTCTCGATCTCCCTTTATCTCTTGTTTGCGGCGGCCGTTGCGAGCCGGGGCGGCGCATGCAGCACCGGCCGCCGCCGCCGCCTCTGCTCCCTCTTTCTTCCTCGCTTACTCCGCCTCCATGTCCGTCTCAGATCTATCTCTCACTTTATCTTACTCTCTATCTTACACAACGCCGTCGGAGTGCGCGACGGCGGAGTGCGCTGCCCACATCGACTTCACCACCTCCTAGCGCTCGTAGCAGCGGCGACGGCGGAGTGCTCCACAGACTCCAGCGACTTCACAAACTTCACACCCCTCTCTGTAGAAGAACCGAGCCCTAGATCCCCAATGTTCCCACTCGATTTCAGGTGACGATAGCCGCGCCCCTGCCTCTCTCTCTCTTTCACTCCCTCATCATGCCGGATGGATAGCAGCTAGTGAATATGGTTCTCGAATTTCGATTTTTAGTTTTTGAATTTGTTGATTTTTGGTTATAGAAATTGTTGGAATTTTTAGTTTTGAGTAATTTGAATTTTTCAGATTATGTTGCTGTGATCTTGTTGCAGAAGAAAGAAAAGTCGAAAATGTTGCTAAATCTTGTTTCAGATTTTTTGAAATTTTTGGTTGTGATCTTGCTGCGATCTTGTTAATCCACTTAACTTTCTTCTCCTTAATCTTGCTGCAATCTTGCTATGATCTTGCTACAATCTTTGCTGAAATTTTTAGAAACAATTAATAATTCCTTAATCACAAACACCACACTCCTTATTCACTTAACTTGCTTTTCCTTAATCTCCGTGCCGAAAAGAAACGTGCCATTATTAACGGGACGGAGGGAGTAATAGATAAGAATCAATTGTAGCTATATAAAAAAAAGAAAAAAGAAAAATTAGTATAGATGGATTTGATTGTGAAGAGTTATTGTTGCTACTATTGTTTGTTCCTACTCATTTTTCATAAATATGTGCAAGGCGGATCAGATAATATTATTTGAAGGAAGATATGCATACTAGTAAAAGATAATCTATTATTATTAAACTGCGATTTTTATTAGAAAATCAAAAGAAAAAACCTAAAAAAACCTTGAAAGCACAAGAAAAGCAGACTAAGGGCCGAGCCTCATTAAAACTTTTTTACGGAAAATCCAAAGGGAAAAACCGTAAAAAGAAAAAGAGTACTCGTCTGAAGACGAAGAAGAAAGAAGGAAAGAGCGGAAGAGAAAGTTTCCGAAACTCCGACCTAACCATCGTCCCCAAATAATCCCGGCTCGATCCCCACAGAAAACCAAAAACCCAAACAACATGGAAGACAGAAGGCCAGTGAGGCGCCGTCGCCTCCACCAATCACAAACGAACCAAAACCAAAAGAAGGGCAACTACACGGCCGGTTATATGCCATCGCCGTTAGCACCCCGACAAAAGACTAACCAGCCCAACCCCACGAAGACAGCAGAGAGGATAGCAAGCCGGCCGGCAAAACTCCATCGCCGGAACCATCCCACCACTAGGAACAACAGTCCACCCAACCAAACTCCATAAAGAAGACAAAAAACCACAGGGAAGCAGCAAGGATATTAACACGGCCAGTGAAACGCCGTCGCCGGCAATACCCCCACTACCTACCAGAAAAAAGAACGCAGCAAAGATCTCTGCGCTCTACTCTGACTCTGCGTAAAACCAGGAGCTCTGCTCTGGCAAAGGAACATCTGTGTTCTGACCAGTTGTGTTATTCATACAATCTTGATTGCTCATAATCGTGGTTGGCTGTTTCTTTGGGTCGAAGCTGATTCTGAGTATGCGGTCCGACTTCTTAATTCGAGAAGAGTATATGGTATTATTTTTTATATTTTTGAATCATAAATCACCGTACAATTAAATTATTTATTTATTGAGTAATTTACGCTTCTCTAACTTAGTCAAATTTTATGACAACGAAGTATAACTCCGTTGATAAAACATTTATTTTTCACCTGTTAAATCAGGAGTTCGAATCATCACAAAAGAAAATGGAGAATCATTATTGATTTCATTTTTTTTAAAAGAAGAATAAAAACTTAGTCAAATTTTACAGCCTAGTATTGTTGGCTTTTAAATTCAATTTGATTTTTAAGGAATTAAATTTTTTCTTGAATTCTTCTTTTGATACAGTAGCATTTTGTATCTCTTTATGGAACTATATATAAATTAAAATTATCTTCAAACAAATCAATATCTATTTCTTAGCATCATAAATGCCCACCACTGATGTGACAATCTTAATTAGAGTAAGATCATTTTAATTAGAGTAAGATATGTTAGTTCTCTTTCCTAATTAAAATTATCACATCAGAGGTAGGCAAGTTTTGCTTTCCCACTGTTAGGTCCGGAGGGTCTCGAATAGGTGTATGGGGAGGGGGAATACACCTATGGGCTATTTTTATTTCCTCAAATTTGAGGGATCTCAAGATAGAGATCAAAACGAAACTTTACATGCAAACTGTGACACCTGTTAACTGAAAGAAGTTTTGACCAAACAAGGTTGACGACTGATACTGAAAGCTCTTCAGTAAAGAGTTATCAGTTAAGTTACTGGAACTTAACTGATGCAAATAAAGGCTTCAGTCGGGTTTGCTAAAACAGAGATGATAACACTCTTCCTGACTATCACAAGATAGATCAGTCAGACTGATATCATACGCAGCGGAAATTAAACTTAGTTTCGCAATAGCCTCGGTGGAGCACGTTGTTGGTCTTTAGGTTTCTCTTTGCAGTTAATCAGTGTTCAGTTTATCAATTGAAATAACACAAGTAAGAATGTAAAACTGAAAGCTGTAAACAACACAGAGACTTTTACGTGGTTCGGAAAAATCCTTTCCTACATCCACGGTCGGTTGATCAGACCAACAATCCACTCCGCAAGTGCTTAACTGGTGCACTGCAAACCGAACCGTGTACTTGCCGGGTGCACACAACCGTACCACTGAAGAAACCACTTCTTCAGTACCCACACTTCACTCGTGTCGGATTTCTCTCGCTTAGCACAACCCGCACTAAGACTTCTCAGAGTCAGAGTACCTTCCTGAACTCCGAATCACTCAAACACTCTACTATTTCTTCTGAAAGGAGGTTTGAACGGTTGCCAGCTATACTTCAAAGAACAAGTTCTTTGGAGCAAGTTTGACCTTGGCTTCTGGGTAAACAGAGGTTTGCCTAAGGTCCAAGAGAATGTATGTAATCAGCAGTGACTGATTTTGGCTTTGGAATTCTCTTCTTCGATTCAAGCTTTGGAGAGGTTAAGCTTTAGGCTGAGTAGCAATTTTGGCAGAGCTTCAGCTTATGTCGTTGAATCAGTGAAGATTGAAGTGATCCTCAAACGCTATTTATATGAGAGGTCTTGAATAGATCCGTTGGCGGAGAACGTCTTCAAGATTTCTTCTGTTGGAGAGCATTTCGAATTTGGGCTGAGGCTTCAATCATCGAGGTTCCTTGTTTGGTGGAAACGACTCTCTTGAAGGACAGGAGATGTGACGTCTCTGATAAAGTAGCCACCAAATAGGAATGACCTCTGCAGAGATAAGGAGATCCTGAGATCTCTGCATTTAATGCAGCTGTACTTTTGTGAGTACGTGGCTTCCTTTGAACGTTGGAAGTTCAGTCCGAGGAAGAATGTTTAACTGATACTTGACTTTAGTATCAGTCCGCTGAGTCCACGCGGCACGCATTAAGTAATCAGTTCAGAACTGATTCTTCAACTGATACTTCAGTTGGTATCTTCAGTCTTCAGTCCTTCGTCCTTCAGTCTTCAGTCTTCAGAACCGCAAGCTAAACTAGAAACGAACTCTAACACTTGAGTTCAAAACCGTTCTAGTCTATTACAATTAAGACCTATGGATTTTGGTATCATCAAAACAAGGATTAGGATATTCCACAAGGTTCCCAACACCCACAGTGAATAGGTGATCGATTCTGTAATCTATACTATATTAAAAAGGCAAGATCCAATTTCAAATTGAATTTGTGACAATTTTATAAATAATTAATTAATTAATTTTAGAAATGCCTTTTTCACTCCTCGATAACATTGACGGCCAAACTTGATCTCCCCCCTTATTTTTTTTAGATAGTATGATTTGAACCTATGTCGCAAAAGAAAATTGAACTGTAAATGAGCTTTCTTACTGTGCTGTTTAGTGGTTAAGAGAGCTTTGTTTAAATTTATTCTTTATCGTTAATGGTCTTAGCTTCAAATTCTACTATCTACAATATAATTTCAAAAAAAAAGGGTGAAATTTAAATATATATATATATATATATATATATATATATATACATATATAGGGGAAGGCTAAAATAAGAACGCTTCTTAAAATATAAATTAGGAACCATTTTCAGCCCTTAGATCATCAAGATCTACGGTTGATTCATCACCTTGTTGGATAAATTCATGGTCCTGAGTTCGAATCCCAAAGGTAGCAAAAAATTATTTTTCGCAATTCATACATTTATACAGTTTATTCATGCGTGTTATACATAAAATTCATGCATTTTTACTGGTTCGTAATTCTTAAAATAAGGATGTTTTATTGAATAACCGCGCCCTATATATATATATAGCAAAGCAAATATGGAGCCTAAGGCTAATCAACCATATTAACGAAGTTCTAATAAGAGATAATACTAATTTACTAAATTCTAGTACCACTCGTTAAAGAAACAATAGAATAATTGTATTTTTTTATGTAAAAAAAATATGTGTGATCTACATAGGAAATAGGGAAATTTGGACGGAAAATCTAATAAAAGAAGGGACAAGTTATTTGCAAGCGAAAGAACGTGCAAAAGGGACATGTGATGTCGATGAATTGAAAGGCCAATTTACTGTATAAAAATGTGGGATATTTAAGTTATGTAACGCCATAAACTTAGCGGGTAATTCACTATCATGGGCTGTATAATTGATGAAGTAATAAGACCTGCTTAAAATATTAGAGCAGTTTCAGTGGAAGGAGTTAAGGAGAGGCTTTAAAAGGTGATCCCCACTTAGCGCATCCCCTTTTTAGTGCATTGGTTCTATAATAGGCGCTATAATTTTTATTTTCCTTTAATCTCACTTTTATTCTTCTATTTTAAAATTTAATATTTTATTAAATTTAAAAATTCAATATTATATTAATTAAAATAAAAATTACAATATGATTAAGAAACCTACACTACATGTATCTCTACATTTGAGCACCTCTTGCACCATGTTCTGGTGCCATGCCAATTGAGCCCCTGACATCCCCGAAGTGTCCGCGTTGAGGATTTTGTATAATCAAGCTCCTCTCTTCTTACCTCGACAACATTTCTTTTTTGCTTCGGCAACTTTGGTTTTTGCTTCGGCAATAAAACCAGTTTGGGTGGTAAATTCCTTGATGTCGTGTGCGACGCGGTCCAGTGCTTCTGATAAATACTCATTTTGCATACTCCCTCCGTCCCACGAATCTTGACACGTTTTCCTTTTTGGGCCGTCCCACGAATCTTGACACGTTTCCTTCTTGGGTAATAATTATTACCTTCTCTCTCCTACTTTATCACCTTTATTATATTCTCTCTTTTACTTTATCACTTTTATTACCTTCTCTCTCCTACTTTATCAATTTTATACTTTATTAATTACATACTTAAAACACTAATCTACTACTCCTTAATTCCCGTGCCGAACCCAAACGTGTCAAGACTCGCGGGACGGAGGGAGTAGTTTTTATGGCTTATATTATGTGAATTATGTCAAAGTTGTGTCTATTGTGTTATCGTTTAGAGTTTATTTCATATCATTTCATGATTTCACATTTGGGTATAGTTTTGGCTAATTTGATGCAGGAATGAGTGTTTCTAGAGCATTAGGATTTAGGAATCAAGGGAATGTGTCTAAGGGAAGAGTTGGAAGAGAATTGAGCCCAGATATCGAGAAAAGACGAAGAAAAGGTGTAAAGTACGAGAAAACGGACGGAACGGCGACCTAGGTCGCCGAGTTAGGGCCTTTTGGAGAAGGGAATTGACGAGCTGATCGGCGGTCGCCGTTCTGCCCACCGACATCCCTGGATATGGTTTAATGCATGAATGTGCAAAATCGGCGGTCGCCGAATATGAAAGTTTTTATGTTGAGGAATGATTAAGGGGTCAAGTAGGAAATGTGGGAAAATAAAGGAAGGATTTAAAGGGTGAAATTTTGTTTATCCTTCATTTTCCCATGATAAATTTACAATCAAAGAGAACGCACCATTAATGTCTTATTCTGTGTCTTACTTTTAATTATCTATATATATTTTTTTTTTCTTTCAATTTCAATTATATATACTTTATTTAATTTTCCCGTGATAAATTTACAACCAAAGAGAATGCACCATTAGTGTCTTATTCCGTGTCTTACTTTTAATTATCTATATATATTTTTTTTCTTTCAATTTCAATTATATATGCTTTATTTAATTTTATGATTATTAATTAAGGTTCAATTTATTTAAACTTCGCGACGAAAAGAAATTTGCTCAAGCTTCACGAGACGGAGGGAGTAATATAAATACTAGTATTTTTTAAATGAGACATTTTCTCCACTTATAATACAATAATTATATTTATTAAAACTTGTATCATTTTTTATTATGACTATTTTTTTTGGACGCAGGAAATATTAAGATAAAATAACACTAATAATTATGGAATATTATATCTCATCGCAGTAAATAATAATACTGCTCAAATAGTGGTGACTAGTGAGTATGTAGATCCTAGAAAAGACTGTCTGCATTTAGAATTAATCAGGAAAATACAACTAACATTTTTGCTAGAACATAATACAACTAACATTTTTCAATAGCAAAAGCTTTATGTGCCAACTGTCACATAGGACAAATTACACTTTTCGGAGACCAGATTTGGGAGATAATATTGGAAATTTTAGTAGTATCTTCTCTTTTTTAAGGAATTTTATTATTATTACATATCTTGTAAGAATCTTATTGTTCATATCAAAACGATAAGGTTGAGATCATATGCGATGTCGGCATCGTAGTATGAAAATTTACAGCAGAATATATTCTCCGATTTTCATCCACATGCCAATCTGGCATCATTTATTTTAGTCATTGTATTTAATTATATGCTATAACCATACCTCTTGTTGTTATATATATAAAAAAATATATATAGTGAATAGTCCATCAAACTTTGATAGGGAATTATTTTATTAGAATCGATCACCTATCCATTGAGGGCAAGCATAACGTACCCATCATTAAATACAGATGTGGCAATTTTAATTAGAATAAGATAATTTTAATTAAAATTGCCACATCAGTATTCAGTGGTGGACACGTTATGCTTGTCCACGGTGGGTAGGTGATCGTTGATTATTTTATATTATAAATGAAAAAAGATAATCTTACATAATATGTATACACATAATACTCTCTAATTTTTGAATTGGACCGGACCCATTCAGTATACAAATCCAACAGTAGTATCAGCAGCAATATTAGTAGATGCGTCTTCAGCAGGTTTAGCAAGAGAAGTCACATTTCTTACTTCTCTTTTCCCTCGAATTGTGGTATCTTCCTTCTTGAAGATATGTCCTCTTTTGTTAATCTCTTCCAATGATTCCTTTGCGTTGAAGGTTGTGTCATTCTCTTGGGCTACATTATTTTTTTGGCAGCATGAAAATGTTGAGTGGCCATCTCTTAATTTTCTTGGCATGAGGGTTTTGGAGCGGGATAATGTGAGGTTGTGGCTGAGCTGAAGTGGAGGCTTGCGGGGCTTCTAGATGACGAATGCAATCTTCGACTGATTTTAGCTAACGTTGAAGATCTTTGACCTATTCACTCAGAGCTTGAACTCCAGCATATCCTTCATGCTAAGTCGATCGACTGAGTGGACTTCTCTTGGATGTGAAGGAGAATGGTCTCCTTTACAATCTGAATAGTTGAACTTTCGACTTTCTTGAGAAGTATAATTAGCTCTTTGTTGAGTCGTTCTACGATTATCTGAAGTTGGTCATTGACCTTGGTTAGAACGTTTTTACATTCATGAGCAAGCTTCTTGTAGTCAGAGCGAGTTGTGTCGCAAAGGAGTTCAAGTTGCTCCTTCATTTCCTAGCTCACACTCGTGAGTGTGTGTGTAGGTGACAGTTAAGGGTGAGCAAAATAACTTAATCGATCCAAATCAAAATATTAAAATATGATTTGAATTCTTCGATTTTTTTTTTTGTTTAGTTCGGTGTTATTTTTCAAAAGATTGCACACCCCTGATAAACATGCATTTTTACCTATTAGTGTGTCAATATTTGATGTTTAGTTATGAGGATTTTGTGTGTTTGATGGTTTATTGGAGCTTATATTTGTTTATTGTCAAGAACTTGTCACTTACTTATTGTTTGAACGTATTTTCATAATTAATGAAGCAGAATTTGGAAGAACTGGCTGAAATAAAAGTTGTAGTTCGTCTCGATAGGAGTTCGTGAGCGCAAACAGATTGTATATCGGAGTTCGGGCGAGGGAGAACGAGCCAAAATAAAATTGTTGTGCAAAATTGGAAATCATCATGTGGCCTAGACGTGCGGCCGCATGCCGTGGCCGCATGACAGTCCAGAGATTTTGTGGGAGCATGCGGGCCAGACATGCGGCTGCATGATCTGACCGCATGTTTTTCGCCTTTTTTAGCCAATTTCCGCCTTTTACAAAAAAAAAGAAAAAAAAAAGATTTTTGGAGTGGAAAAAAAGAGCCAGAAAACGTAGGGCATTTAAATACTCCCCAAAAACATATTGTTCAGACTTTTCGTCAATTTTTCTATCTTTTGAGAGCTAAGAGAGATGGAGAACATATCTAGAGCAAGAACTGAAGATTCACGAATTCATTACGGTTTATTTCTTTTATTCATATTGTTGATCTAGTTGATATGTCTATATGTGTGGCTAGAACACCTTATTCCAGGGTTTAGGGAGTAAATAGATTTGGATTTCTGACAGTTTTTTATTCAATTAATCAAGAGTATTTTTCATTTTTATGTTATTGTGTTTATTGTTTGCTTTATCGCTTGATCACCAATTTAGCATAACCTTAGGTTTTAATTTGATATCGGGAGATGCTGATTATTACCTGAACGAAGAACATATAACACACTTATTTAATTCGAAAGAGAATTTATATTTGTGAGGACATTAATCCTAGGAACATTTGGGAGTTGCATGTTTAAGAGTGACCCGTGGACGGTAGCCTTGCATGTAATCAACTGTTTGTATACCATGGGAGTGGGTATAGACTAGCTTTGAGATTGTCTTAGAAAAATTATCTTGGTATTTAATTGACTCTGTTGGATATTTGAATCTGTTGAAACCTTAATTTGCCTTGGGATGTTTACTCATATTTGATTCCCCTATTTGTCAGGTCAGCTTATTTCATTCCTGCTATTTATTTATTTTGTTCTTAAAAACAAAAATCCATTTTTTATTGTTTTCCAGATAGAGATTAGCAATTTAGGATAGAAATTAGTTTTAATAGTCTCTGTGGATTTGACCTTTACTTGCCTATACACAATTTATACCCGTACACTTGTGGCGTGTAAAGAAATAAGCGAACAACCCTTAGTGACAGTTGCTTCAATTGCATTAGAAAATTGAGAGCTAGACGGGTGAGTCTTTGCTGCAGAGGATGCAAGTGTCTTAAGCTTTTAAGAGAAAGCTTGTAATGCTTCGGTCTCATTAGACTTATGAGCTTCATTGATAATTTGCAATACTCATTGGTGTTGAGAGATATCTTAATTAGCAATTTTTAGATCACACGAAAGATATGAAGTGCTTTGAGAGGAATTTAGAGAGTTTCATCTGATCAGGATGTGTAGACTGAGGTGGATCAAATGAATACTGAAATGAACTAATGTCTAATTCAATAATGGAAAGATCAAGGCTATGTCACATGATCAACAAAATTGATGTGATTGTGTTGTTGGTGGAGATAGAAAGATAGGTGGCACCTGAATCTTAGAATATGAGTTTTTAGCAGAACCATGATTTGACTACTGAGAGAATGAAGCAATCAGCTCATGAGGAGCTGACTGAGGATAAGGATTTTGCCAATTAGTGTTGTTAGAGTTTGTTTACTGCAAAACATGCTTTAGAGCTACTTGTATATTGTAAAACATTATTTCTTTATTTATGAGAAAGTGTTGTTTTATCACATGATTTTCAATTTAATTTATTTGTTAAATTATATTACATTGTGTGCAGTATTTTATATTTTAGATCATGTGTTGATCAACGATCACATAAGATCACATAGAATATCTTTTGTAGAAACTTCGCTCACATCTGGGCATACAACGCAATGCTATCAAGAGGATTAGCTCTTCTTTTGATATCTTAACCATGTTGGGCACTCCCCATTTTTCAACATCACAGCGTTCACCTTCTTAAGCCACATCTTCGGCATGATGAGATAGGTGAGAATTAATATTATGCATTTTTAATCACGTCTCCATCTTGAACTTTTCATTCTCTTACGATGCTTCCATGTTCTCTTGTGCCACATAATGCACAAGTTTGGCCAAGGAAGACCCCTCTTGCTTGTTGAGGTTGTTGTTGATATGATTGATGTTGTTGTTGTGGCTGCTGATTTCCCCCTTGATGGTGGTTATTGTTTTTTTTTTTTCATATTCTCGCAATGCCTTCACCCTTGATTGTTGTAAGGCTGCTGATACGGGTCAAAATGTTTTTGCCCGTTTCCTCCATTAGCAAAGCCTCATTCACAAATAAAAGGTCTTATTTACTTTTAAGAAAAATCTTAATTGACTTTATGAAATATCATTTTCATGCAACGTGACGCACACAAGTTTTTATGAAAAAAATAAAAATATAGAGAAAATGCAAAGTCTCAATATGAATTAAAAAACTTATTTACTTTTAAGAATTTTTTTTCATAAAAGTATCATAAGTTTTGTTGGAAAAAACTCCCTCCGTCCCATAATAAGTGGCCACATTCTTTTCGGCACGAAGATTAAGAAATTGAGTGTTATATGTTTTAATAGAGTATGGCCTACAATTGTTGACCAAATTAGTGAGTAATTGTTGACTTAATTAAAGTAATTTTGGCATTTTTAGAAAGTGGCCTACAATTGTTGACCAAATTAGTGAGTAATTGTTGACTTAATTAAAGTAAACTTTTGCCATTTTTAGAAAGCAGCCACTTATAGTGGGACAGACGAAAAAGGAAATGTGGCCACTTATTATGGGACGGCTCCGTCCCATAATAAGTGGCCACATTCTTTTCGGCACGGAGATTAAGAAATTGAGTGTTATATGTTTTAATAGAGTGTGACCTACAATTGTTGACCAAATTAGTGAGTAATTGTTGACTTAATTAAAGTAATTTTGGCATTTTTAGAAAGTGGCCTACAATTGTTGACCAAATTAGTGAGTAATTGTTGACTTAATTAAAGTAAACTTTTGCAATTTTTAAAAAGCAGCCACTTATAGTGGGACAGACAAAAAAGGAAATGTGGCCACTTATTATGGGACGGAGGGTAAAAAAAAAATGAAAATGTCACAACCGAGGATCAAATCAAGAATTTCTAGCGAGATTTAAACCTAGAATTTCTGAAGATCAAATATATCTCCTTATCTATTGAGCCACAAGATCTTTATTGTATTATTGTAAGAAACATATTTTTATAAATGTTATTTGGGGTTCCGACGCAGTTGGCTACATGTAAGTATTTGTGAAAAAAGAAATTTTAAAGAAAAAATAGAGAAGCATTCTGAGCGGCAATTTCAAGTACTCGTGAACTACCCAAATGTCGGGACCCCTTTGGAATTAAAAAAAAAAAAAAAAAAAAGGAAAAGAGTGTATAATAATTTTTTTTTTTGGTCAGAAAAAAGCTTGAATATATAAATCAAGGTACCAGAGGTACCAAAAGTTTAACAAATGACATTATGAATTTCTCCTATAAACCAAGAGGAGAAACTAAAATCAATATCAATCAAACCAAACGATTTAATCCAACTCCACATTCTTACTTTGAGTTCTCCAATGAAGCTGTTAATGTCTCCTATCTTGCCATCAAATCTGCTCAAATTGCGCCACTTCCACATCAGCCAAATGGTGCAAATCCACAGTGCCGTAAGGAACTTCCGACTCCTTCTACTCTTGCCCAACTGAATGAACGATTCCAGGTGTGCCTTGAGACATTGCTGTCTAACTTCATTGATGCCCAACCATTGTGAAATTCTGTTCCAAATTGTCTCCGCTTTTGGACATGTCAAGAAGCAGTGGTTTGCAGATTCAACTTGGTGGAAACACTCATTACACATAACCTCCTCGGCTCCCAGTTGTATTCTCCTCTTCATAAGATTGTCACAGGTCGGCAATCTGTTCCTGAGCGCCCTCCATGCCATGACTCTCGCTTTCTGTGGTGCAGGTGTATCCCACACTCTGGCAATTAAATTCTTGTTTGGATGCGGTGTCATATTTTGGATCCTCGTGGCCTTGATAAGTTCGTATGCCGATTTTGTTGTGAAGTTTTCGTTCTTGGCTGCACTCCAACACCATCCATCTTCAATTCCTGCAATAAGATTGACAGAAGAGATAAGAGATAGCAGCTCGTTAGTAGCCTCGATCTCACGCTGGAAGAGATCTCGCCTCCACTTCAACTCCCACACCCAAGCTCCATTGACCCACTTGCCAGCCTCACTAATTGTTGCATCCGTATTTGCACTTAAGTGAAAAAGCCTTGGGAATTCGTGTTTAAGAGGTCGTGTGCCCATCCACCTATGCTCCCAGAATTTTGTGTGACTCCCGTCTCCAATCTTGCGCTTAATATTGTTCCAAAACCACCTGTTCTGAGTTCCCCTACTCAAGGAAATAACTCTTGGCCACCATCCTGACCTATGTCTACCTTCTCCTGCCAGTGACGACCCTTCTTCCTCCCACTCAATCTCCCCATAGATCGACCTCATAATTCTAACCCACAGTTTACCTTTCCCGGTCAGATAACACCAAACCCATTTAAGCACCAGAGCTCGATTGAACCACTCAATGTTTCTGAACCCCAACCCCCCTTCATTCTTGTCACAACACAGGTCCATCCACTTCACCCAAGCAATTGATCCATGACTCGCACTCCCCCCCCAAAGGAAACTACAAAAAACTGAATTAAGGGATTTGATAGTGGCCTTTGGTATGATGGAAAAAGATAGTTGAAATACCGGGATTGCCTGCAAAACT
This sequence comes from Salvia miltiorrhiza, assembly GCF_028751815.1. Lineage (NCBI taxonomy): Eukaryota > Viridiplantae > Streptophyta > Magnoliopsida > Lamiales > Lamiaceae > Salvia > Salvia miltiorrhiza. The sequence continues at coordinate 20,145,813 of NC_080391.1, read as the reverse complement.
GCCTTCACTAAAGTGATCCGTCCAGCTAAAGAGAGTTTTTTTTTCTTCCATCCAGCCACCTTTCTTTTTACCTTTTCCACAATCGAATTCCATTCTACAACACTTTTACAACTACCCCCAATTTTGAGCCCAAGATAAGTAAAAGGGAAGGATCCAACCTTACAAGATATCACGTCCGCCATTCTCTCAAGTTTCTGGACCTCCATCTGAACTCCAAAAAGGCTACTTTTATCAAAATTCACTTGCAGCCCCGACAGCAATTGGAAAAGTTTCAGAATGTACTTCATTGATTCCGCGTTGCTTTCTTGATCCTCCAGAATAAAGATTGTGTCGTCGGCATATTGGAGATGTGAGACCTTTATTCTGTCGTTCCCCATTTCTGCTGGTTTGACAAACTGTTTGTCGACTGCTCTGTTCATCAAAGATTCAAGACCTTCGGCTGCCACGAGGAAAAGAAAAGGTGACAACGGATCTCCTTGTCTGAGGCCCCGTTTAAGCTGGAATTCGCCTGAAGGTGCGCCATTGATCAAAACGTTGGCCGAGGCAGAGGTTAGGCAGCAATTGATCCATCTCCTCCATAAGGGATCAAAGTATAATAATACTTTGTGTTAGAAGTACAATTATAATTAAGACATCATAAAAAATGTAATCAATTTAAATATAAATTATATATATTTTTATGAAAGTATGCACTTTTTACATATAAAATTAATGAAAATAAGCATTTTAAATTATCACTCTAAAAACAAATACTCCCTCCGTCCCACGAAGCATGACACAGTTTCCTTTTTGGTCTGTCCCACGAAGCATGACACGTTTCTAAAAATAGCAAAAAATTTACCATCTATTCACATTTTCACTTTTTCACCTACCACACTTAACACACAAAATACTAATTTCTTAATTTCCGTGTCGAAAAGAAGTGTGTCATGCTTCATGGGACGGAGGGAGTAGCAATATATAACAAATTGGGGCCATATTCATGTAGACCAAGAACACGTTGCTTTTGCATTTTTGCTGTTTTACTGTGAATGAATTAAAAATTCGATGTAATAAAATGAATATATGTATCTCTACTTTTAGAAATCATGAATGATTTGAATTTATTTCCAGATGTAGAAAGCATCGGGAATGAAAATCTTTTAACTATTCATTGAACAGCTGTTTTAGCTTTGTTTTATGCCATAAAGTTAACAGGAGAACGTTTTAGCTATTTAAAAATCATCGTTAAGTGGATATGTTTATTTTTAAAAATAATATTTCATCCGTCCTTCAAATAAGTTTATCTTTTTCGATCCCTCCAAATAAGTTCATCTTTCTTTCTTTTTATTTTTGGACAACTACCCCACACTAATAATACTTTATTTATTCTTATTTTTCACTTTTTCACTACTCTCAATACCAATTATAACACATTTTTCTCTACTATCAATACATTTTACCAATTTTCCTTAAAACTAGTGTCATCCCCAAAGAAGAACTTATTTCAGGGACAGAGGAAGTAATTTATTTTAATTAAAATATATATTTTTCATTTTATTTTTAAAAATATGTTAGATATTTAAATAAAAAATTAACATTTATTAATTAAGAATATTTAAGATAAAATAATTTTCATTTTAAATATTTTAATTATTTTGTCCTCAATAATTCGGATCAATTTAATCCAAATAGATTTACCATTAAATATTAGTATTGGGTAGATGTAGTGGACGCAATACATCATAAATTGCAATAAATTATTCAAGTTGCTTTATTAGGTTCATATATAGGATTGATTCAAAATTAGTCTGCTAAATTGTTTATAGAATTAAAATAATCCATGGAATTAGTAGAATTTGCAGATTATAAAAAAAAATCTGTCAAATTTGTTTAATTTTTAATTAAATACATCTCCCTTAGATTTGTTTCGTAGGATTGATTAAAAGTGTATAATATATCTATACCAATTAAAATATATTGTTTGTTCGGAATATTAGATCCTTTATAAAGTATATAAAATAAAATTATGATATATATTAATTTATTATTACACCCTAATGAAATCAAAATTTTATTTATATTTTCAATATAGACAATCAAATAATGAATTGTACTATATTACTGCAAATATTTTAATACATATTAGCAAAAATGAGAATAATATCTTACTACATGATAAAATACATCTCAATTAAATTACGTGTAATGTTTTGTCTCATACTGATATTGTATAAAAAACGGTCATAAAATATCCAAAACACAGTCAGTCTCTCACTTTATAATCCTCATCATTACACATTATACGTGGAAAGAAAATTATGCTTTAATCTTATCTAAGTTAGAATAATCCTATTAAAAGCATCGCGCTTTAACTACTAAGTACCTGTACTAGGGCATCCTACTTAATTTGCCGACGTAGTTTATAGATTATTATACAAATTTTCAATTAAGTGCCACAGAACAGGTGGTAACATTGAATAAATTTTTATTTTTTCATTAAATGTATGGGGTAATTAAATGAAAATATCAACTAGAGACAGGCCAACCTTTTGCACGTTGCGGAGGAAACAATAAAGTGTTTTGACCATCTTCAGATTTCTGTCAGATTATGACCATATATTGAGCCCCAAATCTCATACTCCCTCCGTCCACAATTTAAAGCCCCACTTTGATGTGGGCACGGAGACTAAAAAAGCTGAAAAAGGTGATGTGGATGAAATAAAAGGGTAGTTGATTAAAGTGATAAAGTAGTTGACTAAAGTGTTAAAGGTGTTGTGTGGTGGGTCCACTAGTGATAAAGTGTAATAAATATAGAATATAAAAATAATAAAGGTGTTGTAAGGTGGGTCCATTAATGGCAAATGGTAGTAATTTTAAATAAAGAGGGAGGGTAAAAAAGTACAAAAAGCAGAATAGGGCTTTAAATTGTGGACAAAAATTTAAGGGGAAGTAGGGCTTTAAATTGTGGACGGAGGGAGTACTATTATTTTATGCAAAATCCAATGCCTCCATTAATGCGAATTACTAGCATATTCTTTTATTCTCCATTATTTCCGCCAATTTCTGGGCTTTGTTTAGAATTGATTTGGTTTAAATTTCATTGCTTTTTAAGAGATCACTGGAAATACTTGTGGCTGTGGGAGCTGAATAAAGATTAGTACCAATTTACAAAATTCGTCATTTTGTGGGATTTGGAATCTCGATATGCTCCGCTGATAATCTCCTTCACTTATTATTTATAGCGCGTGAGTTCAATACCTAGGAACGATGCTTTTTTATTTGATTTTTAAAATATTACTTTTGTTCAATTATTTGATCAAATATTGTTTTTCCTCATATTGATTATTACTTTTTGCATAACAATAATTACTTTAAATTGTGACTCATTTAATTTTTGAAACAATACTTTTCTTCAATTACTTGACCAAATATTATTTTTCTTCATATTAATTATTATTTTTTATTACAACAATAATTACTTTAAACTGTGACCTGCGACCTGTGCCCAGCGCGACCCGACCCGTGTTCTGCCCCGCCCCTACCCACTATCAACTCCGATCCGACCAGTCTCATGTATACATTTGGTCTCAGAGGAGATTTTGCCTATATCTTTTTACTCAAGTTAGGTCCTAAATCTGTTTTTAATCTTTATCGACCATTATTACGGGACTAGTGGTATATTTTATATTTTTAAAAATTTTAAATTATATAAAAGTGTCAAAATATCATTATTTATGAGTTAAATTAATTGAATCATGAAATTTAGCACCAAAATATAATTGTTTATAGTATATTGTATATATATATATAAACTATTGATAATTATAATTATAGTGCCTTAAAAAATAACTAAATATTTTCATCCACATACACAAAATTCTAAAAATTAAATAAATTTAAATCATATTTAAAATTCTATATTTTTTTAAAGATATATAAAGCTTATTATTCATCTATAAATTTATATTAAAATTGATACGAATTGTACTTTAGAGTAGTACTCCCACCGTCCACTAAGTATGGTCACTTACTCTTGGGCACGATTATTAAGAAGACGAGTGATTAAAGAGAAAAAGTGATAGAGAATGATGAAACCTACAACCTTTTGTGTAGGGGTGTAAACAAACCAAGCCGCTCGCGAACTATTCGGAGCTCGGCTCGAAAAAAGCTCGTTCAAGTTCGTTTAGAGAAGCTCGATAAATAAACAAACCAAACTTGAGCTTAGTAGTATTCGGCTCGTTAGCTCGTGAACATGTTCGTCAAGTGATTCAGGTTGAAAAATATAAATTATTAGTATATACAACTTATATTTATCCACTAAAATTAATAATAATTGTATTAAATCTCTAATTAATTTTATTTGTCATAAGAAAATAATTACTATATTTATTATTTTAAATAAAATAGTTTATTTTTAAAATAAAATAATTAGTATTTTGAATATAAATATAAATTTAGAAAGTTCGTATAGGCTCGTGAGCCGCTCGCGAGCCTCAAAGTATTCGGTAAGTAAAGTTCGGGATTCGATTCGATACTAAACAAACCAAACTTGAGCACACCACTATTCGGTTCGGTTCGATTACACCTCTACTTTTGTGAGATAAAGGTTTTTTTTTAATTAATCATTTATAATGGAACAACCAAAAATAATAAAATAGTCATGTTAAATGAGACAGATGGAATAAATTTTTTTCCACAAGAAAATAGGAACTATTCTCAAATAAAACCATCACTTTTTTTATTTTAGAGAGGGAGAGAGTTGAATTTCATTTTCGCAATTTATTCTTAAAATGTTGGGCATTGTATGGTTTTAAAATAAATAAATAAATAACACGTTAGCCTTCAACTCAATATCTTGTGGGTTATCTTCTTTGTATCCACGGGTCGCTTTATATATCTAGTCTAGTGTGCAACAAAGATTGGAAATTTTGTCTAGGCTGCTGGTAAAGCATAAATGAACGGTGATCGTTTGTTTGGTGAATTATCGGTGAATTGTGGATTTTACCTAGAGATTGATCGTAAAAGTGAGAGAAGATTGCTAGATTGCTGAGAGCACGAGGAAAGATTGTTGCAGTAGTAAAAGTATTGAAAGCGTAAGATTACAAAGTGTGTATGTGCGGCTATTTATAGATTACATGCTAAGGGTAAAATAGTGATTTCGCCTTCGAAGCATGCTTCCCGCGTGGTCAAGGGCATAGTGGTAATTTTGCCCCCCAGGCGGGCGGTTCCTCTGCTCTTCAGCGACTTCTCTGGCATGCGTGACTTCTCTGGCATAAACGGCTTCTCTGGCGTAAGTGACTTCTCTGGCGTAGATGACTTCTTTGGCAAAAACCATTTCTCTGGCAAGAGTCATTTCTCTTATCGGAAGTGATTTCCCTGACATATCCGCTCCTCTGGTGAGGTCCATTCCTCTGATAAAGACGATTCATCTGCTCTGCATATATTACTCCTCATCAGCTGCGTTTATTTTAATGGATAAATTTATCCATGAAAAATGATGGATAACAAAAATTTATACCTTTAAATGTCTTATTCTTTTTACAACATTTGACACAAAAGAGATGCTCACTATTTTTCCTTCCTTATTTTCACTTCAATGATGAATAATATTATCACACCAAATATGGAGAGATAATATTATACATCTTTGAAGTGAAAATAAAGAAGAAAAAATGGTGAACATCTATTTTGTGTCAAATATTGAAAAATGAAAGAGATATTTAAAGGCATAAATTTGTGTTATCCATCATTTTTCATGGATAAATTTATTCATCAAAGATTAATATTCAAACGATGATTTTGTAAGTCTTAATTATTTTATACTAGTAAAAACCACTATATGTACATATACTTTATCATTTTTTTATGATATAATTCACTTGGAATATTAATACATCAGGCGTATTTTTACCGAGTATGCCGATGTACATTTAATTTAATGTTAATGGAAAATTGGGCCTTTGCTTTGTCTAGAAAAATAAAACATAAATACAAGCCCAAATTAATAAAGTTTAAGCCCATGTTAAATTATAGACACCGGGTAATAAGTGCCTCCTTTCGTAGTCACAGACTCTCAATTCAATCCCAATGTTGAATTGGTCTATTGTGAGTTCAAATGTAAATGTATGAAAGAGACGAATCTGAGTGGGTTGGGCGTAGTCGGAGGGCGGGCTGAAGCAGCGGATTGGGTGCGGTCTTGAAAATATATATAATACTCCATCCGTCCACGAAAGAACTTTCTATCTTTCCTTTTTGGGACGTACACAAAATAACTTCCTACCTATTTTTGAACTATACCCCACTATAATCCTCTTACTTTTCACTTTTCACAAAACTCAATATTAATTACTCCCTCCGTCCCAATAATGTTGCCCCGTTTCTTTTGGGCACGAAGATTAAGGAGTGTGAAATTAGTGGTGTAAAAAAGAAGGTGCCTTATGTTTAAGAAAAAGTAAGTATAGCTTAAACCACTTCCCAAACATGTCTCTCTCTCTCTCTCTCGGCACTTCTCCCTCAACATACACTAAGCTGTGTGGCCGGTCTCACCATGTTAACTCCGGCGACGACAACAGTAGGCAGAGCCACCTCTCAGATTCCGCCGAGCAGCAGCCACTGCCAATTTGTGTCTTCCTAATTCGTGTGAAGAAGAGGCAAGGATTTTTTATTTCCGGCGAGAAACATGAAACATGAATTCAACAAAAATAAATTCAAGGAGAAGAACAATCAATTCTGCAAATTCAATAAACAAGAAAAAGAAAACCAATTCAAGCAATGCTCTGCAAAGGACAGAATAACAAAATCCCTAATTTCTATCCCCTTCTATCCCTCTTCTTTAATTCCTAAATTCCAGACGAGATTCACCACTAACCACCACTTCTGAGAAAAATAGAGTAGGAAAGGCAAAGCACCATGAATGGTGGAGGCGGCGTGAGAAGAGAGGCAAGAGGCGAAGGGCGCTCTCTGCTGTCACTACAACGAGTCCGACGAGCCCTATTTTCTGGGGGAGCGGATTTATAGAGAGGGAAAGGGGGAAGCGGCGGCGACGAATAGAGGGGGAAGAGGGAGGCGGCGCCGGCGGAACAAAGGGGAAGGGAACGATGGTGGCTGTGGAGTTACAGAGAGGGAAGACAACAGCGGATTCACAGATGGGAAAGGTGGGAGGCGGCACCAGCGGAACAAAGGGGAAGGGAGCGGCAGCGCCGATGGATTGCAGAGGGGAAATGGTAGAGCGAATTTAGATAGAGAGAATGGGGGAGGTGGTAGAGAGAGAGAGAGAGCCGAGTAGATGTGATTTAGAGGGGGAGAGGGGATTTAATTAGAATCACGTTTAAGTGGGGGTTAATTAGCCTTAAAATTTACCTAAAAATGAAATGGGACAAGATTACTGGGACAAACCAAAAAGGAAAGTGGGACAAGATTATTGGGACGGAGGGAGTATAACACATTTTTACCACTCTCAATACACTCAACTACCTTTTATCCACTCTCAATACACTCAACAATATTTTTTCTTAAAATCCGTGTCACTCCCTCCTAGGAAGTTCTTTCATGGACGGAGGGAGTAATTGTTTTCTTAAATAAGTAACGATTATCACTCTCACCTTACACTCACTTGAGTTCAAAACCCACCTTTTGTTTCAGTGTTTATTTCTTTTTCTGTTTTTTTTCCCTATTTTGTTTAGACTTTTTTTTAGTATTTTTTTCTATTTTTTATTTCAAATTAATTATTGTTACGATGAAAATTAATAGTCAACATGCAGAAAAATTATGTTTTTAAAACATTAAATTTCTTTAGATGAATGGTTATTTTTTCTTACAACAATTATTACGTGATCAAATAGCTAAAACTGCAAGTTCTAGTGAGTAAAAATAACATTATTTTTCTTCATATCAATAATTACTTTTTCTTACGAAAATAATTACTTGATCAAATAATTAAAATTACTCCCTCTGTCCACGAAAAAGTGCCCTACTTACCTATTTTTTTTTGTCCACGAAAAAGTGCCCTGTTTACCTTTTTGTACATTCATACCCTTTACTTTTCAATTTATTTACAACTTATGTCATTAATAAATCCACACTTTTATTTAATCTATGCAATTAACCCACACAATTAATCCCATTTATTTATTTATTTTCTTAATTCTTAGTTTATTTATTTATTTTCTTAATTTTCAGTTTATTTATTTTCTGAATTTCAAGTTTATTTATTTATTTATTTTTGAATTTTTAGTTTATTTATTTCCAGTTTATTTATTTATTTTATGAATTTTCAGTTTATTTATTTATTTATTTCCAGTTTATTTATTTTCCATTTTATTTATATATTTATTTTCTGAATTTTCAGTTTATTTATTTATTTATTTTCTGAATTTCAAGTTCATTTATTTATTTATTTTTGAATTTTCAGTTATTTATTTATTTATTTCCAGTTTATTTATTTATTTTCTGAATTTTCAGTTTATTTATTTATTTATTTCCAGTTTATTTGTTTATTTTTTGAATTTTTAGTCTTTTACACCACCTTTACACCACCTTTTTCAGCTTTCTTAAAACCCGTGCCAGCACCCAAATGGGGCACTTTTTCGTGGACGGAGGGAGTATTATTTATGTGGTATTTCAAAGTAATTATTGTTATGATGAAAATGTGAACCCCTCTTAAAATATAAAATCCGAACCAACGAAAATTGGTCTGAATTCTTTGTAGAATGCGTCTGAATTCATTGGATAAATATTTGAATTTCGAAAATTACAATTTTCGCTTATTATGGGATTCGAACTTAAGACCTTGAATTCATCCAACAAGATGATAAATCAACTGTAGATCTTGATAATTTAAGGGATGTAAATGATTTCAAGTCATTCTGTAGAAAAGTTGGCGGTCTTATTCTTGCATTTGCAGCTTCATGGCCTACGCCACCCTACCACAGACGCTGGCTTCGCCGACTTTCTGGACGGGGAAGGTGGACGTGGCAAGACTGGAGTCGAGGATGGAGGAGAAAGATGGATGGAGAAGAAAGAGAGAGAAATAGAGTAAGAAAAAGGTGGAAAAAAATATGGCAAAAAAAATAAAATAAGGGTATTGATGTAATGTTACAAAAAAGTTTATGTAAAAAAATATCTTAGTGGATACTTTTTAATAAGCTTTATTTACAAAAAAAAAAATCCTTAATTTCCAATTACCGAAATGAATATCAAAAGTGTTTATAATAAGTATTTTTCTTTTAGTTTCAATTTCTTTCGTCCAACATTGATAAACATGTCACTAATTTGAAAAAAGAAATTTAAATGTAATATCGTAAATATAAAAACAATTATTCACAGACAAGTGAATAACAATAATATTATTAAGTTCTGACGACGAAGCACAATTCCATACCATTTGTTCAAATGCTTCCTTTCTAATGAGCAGGTGGAGTTCACTAATATTATTAATTTCAAATTGAATCATTTTATCTCTCTCTATATAAAGCATACCTCTTTCACAAATTTTTCACAAAATGTCTAGATAGTACAAATATCTCTGGTGGTAAAGCTCAGACACCCGAAAACTCTCAATTGTGTTCAATCCCACCTGCTTGCGGTAATGTTTTCCCACTTTATGTGGTGTTGTATTCCCGCCTGCGTGCGATGTTGTATTGTATTGTTTGGTGTTGAGGTCTCACACACAGGGCGTTTCTCGCTTGGGTCTCGCCTGTGTGCGGTGGTATTTTCTCACTATTGGATGATGTTGAGTAGGGCTGGGAATTTCGGGATCGGGTAATCGGGTACCCGATACCCGACCCGAAAAAATCGGGTATCGGGTACCCTATACCCGAAAAAATCGGGGTCGGGGTCGGGTATTTAGGCTGTGAAAAAACCGGGTATCGGGTATACCCGATCGGGTATCGGGTATACCCGAATTACCCGATTTTTTAATTAATAAATGTTAAACTATTTAATTCCCAAACCCAATTCCCAAACCCGCCGGCCCTAATCAATTCATCCCAAATCAATTTAATTCCCAAACCCGCCGGCCCTAATCAATTCATCCCAAATCAATTCTCATCCTCTGTATTTCCTTTTCTGAACTCTCTCTCCCCATTCTCATCCTCTGTATTTCCGGTGAAGTATCGAATCAGCAACACAGAAAGAACTAGAAACGCCACGGCCAACCCGAGCTTCCCTATCGAGGAGGTGAGCCCGTTGAGGCGGCTCTGCAACGGCGTCTGCTCATCTGCATCCGGCTTATCGTGCTCATCATCTCCCCCCACAGCGTGTCCATCCCGACGGCCGTCACCACCATCTTGTCGTAGCCGTCGGCCACCTTAGTGCCGGGAAGATGAAGGGGTTAACCTCGCTGTCGACCTCCACGCCGGCCCTAATCTCTCACTCCGCCGTCCAGCCCCGCCCGCCGCCCGGTCGTTCTTCTTCTTCTTTTTTTTTTTTAATACAGATTTTGAATTTATGCAGTTGACTTGGATGAGATAATTTTGACCGGGTAATTACCTGAGTCGGGTATTAGGGTACCCGATTTCGTTTTCGGGGTCGGGTTCGGGTATAGGGTTTTGGAGATTTTCAGGTTCGGGTACCCGATTTTTTCGGGTAGGGTACCCGAACCCGACCCGATTCCCAGGCCTAATGTTGAGGTCTCGCTTGCCTGCGAATTGCATAATTGATTGTATTCTGATACCTCTTGTAGCAACTTAAAAAATTAATACAGATTTTGAATTTATGCAGTTGACTTGGATGAGATAATTTTGACCGGGTAATTAGGGTACCCGAATACCCGACTCGAGTACCCGAGTCGGGTATTAGGGTACCCGATTTCGTTTTCGGGGTCGGGTTCGGGTATAGGGTTTTGGAGATTTTCAGGTTCGGGTACCCGATTTTTTCGGGTAGGGTACCCGAACCCGACCCGATTCCCAGGCCTAATGTTGAGGTCTCGCTTGCCTGCGAATTGCATAATTGATTGTATTCTGATACCTCTTGTAGCAACTTTAAAAAAAAAAAAAAAAACGTTTTAATTAGATCCATTCATTGGTAAAACGATTTACTCAATGGCACACGTTTTTATAGAACCTCTCCCACATATAGTGATAAATAGCCTATATGTGTAGTGGAAGTCAGGTATAGCTAGAGTTAGCATCAAAATCAATCCCTAAAGATGAAATAAAAGCATCCACGTTGGGGTTATATGATAGCCTACATGATAGCTTACTTGATGAGGGAGGGGACCACATTGTGTAAGGAGGCTGCAATGGGATTACATGATAGCCTACATGATTTTTTTAGTTTTGATTTTTATGCTTTTCACTTAAATTTAATTGCTCAAATTTAAATAACACATTTTACTAATAATTAAAATTTCATTAAAATAAAAAACCTAAAAATTACATTAAAAATTAAAAAATTAAAAACATAATTAAAATTACATAAATTAAAATCCTACTCTAGATAAGAAAGTGAGGAAGAAGAAGAAGGAAAAGAGAAGATAAAGAAGAGAAAAAAAATCATTCAAAAAACGGCACGCAAACTGAGGCAGTCAAGGCTGCCAATTAATTCAAATTCAATTTTTTTTTAAAATTTGGCGCGTGTTTCCTCCATTCACACGCGCCTGATTTTAAGGGCCTATCGGGCTACATGTTAGAACGTGTAGCCCTCGTGTAAGGGAGGGCTGCATCGCCCTACACGATGTTGCCTCTACTCGAGTAGTCCGCATCGTGTAGAGCGATGCGGATGCTCTAAAGATGAAATAACAAAGCTACAATAAAATCAGACACAATATAATACTTCCACACATATAACCCTAGTAGACATAGATCCACAATAGTCATACACAATATAAAGATAACATAACAAATAAATGTAGATCTTTCCTTTTTCTTTCCCTCTCAAGACCTACGACGTTCAAACACAATATCTATATATATGAGAAAACATTTACTCAAGCAAAGCAAATGTAGTGAGGTCCGAGGCTCCTGTTCCACTGTGAAGGCTAGGATGATGGTGGTGGTGATGGTGGTGGTGATGAGGGTGGTGGTGGTGGTTAGGCTGAAGGCGAACTGCGATGATCCTAGGCCCGCCGTGTTGAAACCCCAGCATAGAATTGTAATCACCTTCATTTTCAACTAGACCGTAGTGTGGATCCTCATGTCGTGCATCCTATATTAGAATTAAATTATGTGTTTGAATCCCACCCAAACACAAATTAATTAACAAGCTTATATGCATCATTATTATTGAAGAAAAAATCTTACAAATTGAAGCACAAGGCCCCTGTGTATTACTTCAACATTCCTTAGCTGCAAAAAAAATTAGGGAAATGGAAGGGATGAATTGGCAGAAGAAATTGGTGCTCAAATATACAGAAAGCCGATTATTTTTACCTTTTTCTTGCTGGTGTCGATTTTTCCGGTGATGGCTTTGTACTGTTATGGTTAAGATTATTCCATTAATGATTGTAGCTTGATTGCTAAATAAAAGTGTAAACAAGCAAGAAAAAACTCATTCTAATAAAGATTATATAAGATGGACTATTCATCAAAAAAATCATTTACTCCATAATTCAATACATGATACATATCAATATCCAAATAATCACTCGTCTGTTTAACAGTGAAAATCCGAAATTTCTTCAGTTACTGCTCGAAATTTCTGCCACTAATACTAATAAATCTTTTTTATATTTTCCCAATCGCATACATTGTGACAGTTTAAAAAAAATATTTTGAGTTGATTTTATTGTGACATGTTAGTTGCAGGCTTTCCTGTAAATCCTGCAAAATTTTTGATAATTACCAGAGAGCACTTTAATAACTGAAGTTCATCCATCGGTCCATCAACAACTGTACTTTCTTTTTTAATCAATTTATTTATTCAATTCCTTCAATTAATTTCAATTTCCTTTTTGAAAATCAACAACGACAGATCTAAAATAACCAAGATTTTGATAGGCTTTTCCATCTCAAACAAAAAAAAGTGATTTCGATAGGCTCTCTCCATCAAATAAACGACACCACCTTAATTTCGATTTAGAAAAAGGAAACCCTAGAAATTTATTGTTCTAGCGAAGAGAGAGAGAGAGAGAGAGAGAATTGTAGACCTTTTTTTCGCGAATCACTTTGAGAGAGGTCTCCATATTTTCAATGAGATTAACCATCTGCTCGTACCCCAGATCGTTCAAGCTCTCTCCCATCCTTTGCCTTATGATAAATAAATCACACTAATTCAATTAGTTGAACAACAATAATGATTTAAGCCAAAGAAAAAGCATAAAAATGGGGCTAAAATCAAATCCAAAATAATTTTAAAACGGACTAGTTTTCATACCTAATCTCCTTCTTCAGATTCCTGTTGATCTCCTTCAGTTTCTTCAAGTGCTCTTGCATTTTCTATCATGAAATATATTTTTTTTAAATCCATGATAGACTTCAAAAAAATAAACATAATTTTGATATTTGTGAGAAAGCAAATAAGGAGAAATTAAGAACCTCGTAGTGGGAGCTCCAAAGATCAGCCCTAACAGTCTTCTGGTATTCATCAAAAATCTGCTTTGTCCTGCAAAAAACATAAACACAAAATAATTAAATTAATTATTAAGAGCGAAGAAATGAAATGAGAATTAAGCAGAGAGGGGTATGGTATTGGTAGGTACGTGATGGTGGGGCTGATGTATTCATGAAGCTTCTGAGTGCTGGAGATCATCAGAATGGAAATCTTTGCATCACAAAGCACTGTGAGCTCATGAGCTTTCTTGAACAAACCATTTCTTCTCTTGGAGTAGGTTACCTGCCTGTTTGTTTGGTTTTCTATTTTCTTGATCTGGATCTTCCCACGAGCCATCTCTCTCTCTCTCTCAAACTCTTCAGATCTATCTTTGTAAAAAATGGAGATAAGATTTTCAGGAGATGAATATGATAAAGAGAGAGAAAGCAAGAGGGGTTGAATCATTAAAGAGGTTTGAGGGACCCTAAGCTATCCAAAAATGGAAAGATTTACCAAATGGGTGAAAAAGGGTTGCAGAAGTTGATAAAGTAATTTAAGAATGAGTCATTTCTTGTTATCAGTCACCACCACCACTGCACACACAAATTTATTTCATTTTTTTGGGGCAATTATTAGATTATACCTTAAATTATTAGATTAAATCCTAAAGTATCTGTCTACATTCAAAAATATGTTGAACTTTTAGTGATATCAATTAGATCAAATTATTAACATTGTAGCAAAAGTATTCTTACGAACAGTTTTAGTTGATGAATCACTAAAATTCTAATTAGACACTCACAAGGGTCCTATTATGTGACACTATATACATTTGATATATTAATGTTACAAAAAGTTAATGAAACATGTAATTCCAATCTAGAGTCAAAATACCAAAAAATTAGTGAAATGTATAATTTAAATTAGGAAATTGTCATATTAAATTTTAAATTATTTAACACTGGATTTGAAAAATTATGGTTTAATATTAATATATTTTGACACGGATTAGTTGACTGGAGGAATCAAAGCACTTCATTAAAACTCACCTAGTTAAATGCATTTGTTAATGTATAAAGCCAATTTATATAGGTGTGTTTAATAGAAGTGTTTTGTTTTTTCTCTTCAGCTAACCCATGTCAAAATAAATTAATACTCCATCCGTCCATGAATATTGAACACAGGTTTTAATAAATAATTGAGAAATGTGTATAAAGTGCAGAAGATGGTCCACCAAATTTAATATATTAAATGATTGAGTATTTGGTAAATATTGAGTGTGAATAAGATTTCAAATATAAGAGGTGGTTTCTAAAAAAGGAAAAATATACAATCTTTGCAGATGGATAAAAATAAAAATATACTTCCTCCGTCCACCAATTAAAGCCCCATTTGCCTTTAAATATTTGTCCACCAATTAAAGCCTCATTCTGCTTTTTGTACCCTTTTACCCTTCCTCTTTATTTAAAATTACTACCCTTTGTCATTAATTATCCCACCCCACATTTAACTCATTTAATTAAAAACCTAATTAAATGCCTAATCATTTCTAATTTTCAGCCATTTTCAAAACTTAATAAACCAAACATAATTCTTTTATTTTGAATAGAAACCAAACAAAAAAGTAACGTCCATTAATTCTCTTGTGTTCTAGAGAATTCCAAACCCTAAAAAACTACTCCCAGCCGCCTCACTTCTTCTCTCTACCGTGTTCTTCAATATTGTGTTCTAGAGATTTCTGAAACCCTAAAATCTTTCTTAGCCGCCTCCACTTCTCTCTACCAGCTTTATATTTCATGAATTCCTCGATGAAAATTCCTTTATCCTCTTCTATGGAAGGTATTGTTGTTGATTATGTGTCTTGATTTATAAATCAAGAGACGTTCGTGCCGGAAACTGAGTTCCCAGACTTCGATCCCTCTCAATCGGTGTCGACGATGCCGGAATCCGAAGTACCGGGCTTCGACCTCACTGAATCGTCGTGGTTGCTGCCGAAAACCGAAGCAGCCAGCTTGCCTCTCTCTGGACCTGAGTCGATGCTGCCGGAATCCGAAGCGGCTGACTACGGATCGGTGCCGACGGACAGACCTCTCTCTGACTACGAGATGTGGTTAGCTACCGGGGTACACCCGGAGGCCCCTCCACCGCCAACATCTCTGAGACGAGAGTTGTCAGATGCCGAGCGAGAGGCCGAGCGAATTGCGTACCGAAAAATCTTAGGGATTTTCTTGCCTTGTGTTCTATCTCACATACCAGGTGAAATCGTGATTTTTACTTTGGTGGGGGATGGCTGGGGATGCCTTAACTGAATTTTCTAGATGAGTGATGCCTTATGTGATTTTTCATTTCATTTACTTGGTGGGGGATGGCTGGTGATGCCTTATGTGATTTTTGCCTTCTATGTGTACCTGTGATGCCGATTGTGGACTGTTGATTGCGTTTACATGGTGCCGATTGTGTACATGTGATGCCGATTGTTTATCTTTGGTGCCGAATCGGCATCTTTGGTGCCGATTGAGTGTCTTTGGTGCCAATTGCGTATCTTGTAAATTAAAGAAAGTAAGTGTAATCACCCTGTGATGATTTTAAATTCTGAGGGCAACAATAAAGACTATGTGTTCTGTCTTCTCTGTGGAATGTGTTCTATCTTCGAGAACTTGACTATGTGCTTTCAGAATTGTTGTCTTAAACACAAAAAAACAGCAAAGACTACGTGTTCTGTTTTGCATCTAAAAAAAGTTTACATTTCAAACACCCTAAAAACATGCATGGTGTTTGTCCTTGTAAACAGTTTCACCTTCTATTACAAGTGATTCTTTAGGATTCTAGTATGCAATTCCCACTTGATTCAGCCCTTCTATGACATCTTCAAGGTTTAAAATTTCACATTCTTCACTTGACTCCATCTGTAGGAACTCTAGACTTTCCTTTACAAGTAATTCTTCAACCTGAATAGAACGTGGTAACATCCCCTGTCTTGTGAGTCTGTCTTTATTCATATGTGGAATCTTGTAGTTGTTCCCACCACCCTTAGTATTGATTATCTCATGATAGCAGCCTTGTAAGGTCAGGAAAACATTGTTCAGCTTCTTTGGTGGGTATTCCTCATAGGCAGCTTTCACATTCTCTAGTAACTTCTCCACATTGTTGGCTGGTTTTTTATCTTTAAGGGTCTGTATAGCTCTAAAAAACCCTAGATCATTCCCATTTGTATCCAGAGAATTAGTTGGTTGGCATACTATTTGGAATTTAAATCAATCAGTATTTGCAACCGTTTGAAACTCTAGATCATTAGCTTTAACGTGGGGTTTGGCATTATCTTGTTGGATATATATATGTTTGCTTGACATCTTTGGCCACTTAGCTTTGAACACCGGGACCATCTGCCATAGTAAGGGCTATGTGATGAATCAAGAACAGATTCTGATAGCAATTTAAAAAAAAAAAAAAAAAACAGATCATGCTTACCTCTTTTATAAGGCAGGCTCTGATGATTGGCTTAGTGATGGCTGCAATTGCCTTCACTTCCATTGTACCTTTTGTTCTGTTTTTTGAGTTCCTTTGTGCTGGTTCTGTTGTTGTGAAAGGATAGATGCCTAACTTTCCATCAAATATGAGTGTGCCATCTTCATAAATTATAGGCCTCGCAATAGCGCACATAAACATGATTTTTTCAATATACATTTTTGATTTGCATGTCCTATAGGGTTCTACTTCATCGGGCATGAGGTAGTATATGTCCTTAGTTTTGGTAAGGTAGAACCATTTCTCATCGATGTGAATGGTGTTGTACATACTTTGGAAGGGTATAAAACTACCCTCACTTACTGAACTGAGCTGTTTCAGGCTCCAAAGCCTAGAGAGCTTGTTTTGTGTGGTAAGGAAGGGTTCTATGGCATTTGTATGTGGTTTCAGTTTTTTTCTCCTTCACCCACTTGTGAATCAAAGACTTAGACACTCCTAGGTTTGTAGACATGCATCTCAATGAAGATCTTTCTAAAACAGAAAGTTTTTTTCACTTTTTCAACATCAATGAGCATCTTATCTTTGTGTAGACAATCTTTTCTAATTGATCTTACCTGGACAGGTACACCACATGCTCTTTGATTGGAGACTTGGCTCCAAATCTTCCAAATGGTCTTCAAGTTCACTTTGAAGTGAAGTGCCGCCTCCTTTTTGGCTCCATGCTGAAGTTTCCCTGCACTGCTATGCTCTAACAGCCACTGAGCAACTATATTTCTTTCATCATCTTTTAATTTTGGCCTTTCTATGGCCATTATTTATTTTTTGGTAAAAGTTGGTGAGAATGGAATGAGTAGAAGTAATGGCTGTATTTATAGGAGTAATGGCTTAGTTTTATTTTTCCTCCAAAGTTGGCCTTTCTCTAGTTAAATGAACTTTGTTTTGCCTCCAAAAAATTCAGCTTTTTACTTTGGAATATTATGTGTTTGAGAATGGATAGCAGTGGGTTTCAAAATTGTTGTGTTAAATTTTGGTAATCTTTGAATAAAGATTAAAAAAAACTGACAGATGAGTTCTCCAATTAAAATGAAAATATTATGTGTTCGACAGGCCTTATTTAATTCGAAGATATTGGGTGCACCAATTAAAATGAAATAGCCACAAATAAAATTAAACAATCAAAGATTAATAAATTAAAAATTAAATGGAATAGTTAAAGACAAAAAAGTAAAAGCATTCTCTTAATTAAAGATTAGTAAAAGTAAACAACTATCATTATATTTCACTCACAACACCTTTTTCAGTTTTCTTAGTCTGCGTGCCCACCCTCAAATGGGGCTTTAATTGGTGGACGGAGGAGGGAGTACATCTTTATGAATGAAGAGAGTATTAAACTCTAATTTTTTAAAATCAAATAGTCTAGGATTTAACATGATAATTACCTTAATTTGAATTATATATTTAAATTCACCTAATTTTTTTATAGTAAGATTTATTTATTTTGTCTTTAAATTTAAATGGGTTAATTGCCCCTAAATACACCACCTTTCCTTGAACTCTACAATTGCACATCACCTTTAAATCCGGCCCAAAATACATCACCTTTATATTTTTTCTGTTTTTGCACATGACTAAAAAATCCTCAAAAAAAAAAATTAAAGTGTTAATTTATAAATTTAAATATCTTTTTAGCAGCGGAAATATAATAAAATAAAATTCTTTATTTATTTTTATAAAGAATTTTATTTTATTATATTTTCGCTGCTAAAAAGATATTTAAATTTATATTTAACACTTTAATTAGATTGGGGTGTTACCACTTTAAATGACGTGGCTTCCAGATTGACAAAACAGTGTCGTTTTGAATGTTATGATCGTATGTGTTACCATTTTATTAACGTGTGGACAATAATTGCATGTTCCCACACTAAGTATACTATGTATGCTTATCCCATATTTAATATTTCAGGTAAATGACATTGGAGGCGCGTGGAGAGTCGAATGGGTGCGTCGAAGCTCTTTAAAAAAAATTAAAAAAAAATGTTTATTTCAAACTCATTATATTATTCATGTGGTACTTTTGATTATTGTAACTCTAAATTCCAAATTATATCGAATTCGTGTGAAATTTATTAAAATAAAAGTTTCATTTTATTTTCTTAATGTCATGACTTGTTTTTTTTTTTTAATTCAAGTTCTTTCTAAAAATTTATTAGAGAATTTATTTCTTTACGAAAATACTTATATATATATATATATATATGATTTTAAACTTTATAAAGAATTTTATTTTATTATATTTCCGCTGCTAAAAAGATATTTAAATTTATAAATTAACACTTTAATTTATTTATTGAGGATTTTTTAGTCATGTGCAAAAACAGAAAAAAAAAATATAAAGGTAATGTATTTTGGGGCGGATTTAAAAGTGATGTGCAATTGTAGAATTCAAGGAAATGTGGTGTATTTAGGGGCAATTAACCAATTTAAATTATACTTATTTAACTACTTTTTTGTAATAATAATTTATTTTATTAATAATTCAAATTCAATGTCACATAATACGACGCTTACGAAAGCGTGTTAGGATTTTAGTGATTCTAGCAATCAAAAAATTTAGCGATAATATTTTTGGCTAATGCCAAGAGTTGAGGTATCTGATAGATAAAAATTTAGGATATTTTTAAAACAAGACAAATAGTTTTAGGGGTTAATTTAATTTCGTGTTAGGATTTTAGTGATTCTATCCATCAAAAATTTTAGCGAGAATATTTTTGGTAATGCCAAGAGTTGAGGTCCTTGAGGTATCTAGGACCACCCCTACTAGTGACCAACCCAATCATCTAATTATTTTAATATTTAATTAATTTATATTTCTTTTATATCATCAATACTAATATGTCCATCCGTGTGATGTACCACGAACATCGAAATTAAACAATATGTTTAAATAAATAAATAAATATTTCTTTTATATCATCAATACTAATATGTTCATCCGTGTGATGTACCACGAACATCGAAATTAAACAATATGTTTAAATAAATAAATAAATATTAATATTAAACAGAATAAAAAAAATAACTCACATCAATTACTCAATAATATCCCGAATTTAAAAACACAAATTTCAACTATGTGTAAAGTTTAACGATAATTATAGTTATTAAATAAGTTTGAATAAAATTAAATCATTTGATAATGAAAATTAACATTACACATTATTAAGAGTATTACACATCATAATAAATAAATAAATATTTTCATACACAAACATAAATAAAAAGCTGTAAGATTTTAAAGGAGAGAAAATAAAATATTTTAATTTTTTATAACTTATTAGTTTTAAATTCATTTTTGATGATTTTTATACCTTATTAAAGACCTTATCACAAAATTAAATTTAAGATGTATATTGAATATTTATTTATAAATCAAAATTGACTATGTTTAGACAAGAATAAAAATTATAAAAAAAAAGAGAAAAAAATAGTGAAAAAATTGGTAAAAGAAGATAGTAAAAAAGAGGGAAAAATGGAGGAAAAAACTCCTCTTTTATATATTATATAGATATAGATTCTATTCAATCCAAGCATACCTATGTTTTATGTTTTATCAATGGCCACTCCAACCATCCAACCATAATAAATATTTTACTCCTTCCGCCCCATTTCAATAGACATGTTTTCTTATTTGGATGTCTCATTTCAATGGACCACTAAAATGAAAAATCAATATATAACAAATATACCACAAAATTTATTATTTACACCAAATGTCATTGTGGTTCACACATTAATATCTCTTCTTTCATTTAAAAAACAGTATCTTCATTTCCCACTCCTACTTTTTGGACAAATATATCCTCAAGAAAAGTTAATTTCATTCTCCTATTTTACTATAATTATTCGTTTCTTAACACATGTGCCCAAACCTTGTGGCCTATTGAATTAAAACGGAGGGAGTATATAATTATTTTGAAACAATACATCCGTGTAGCCATTTTGAAGAAGGAAACATAAATTTTGGCCACCGATTTGAAAAACACAAAATCTGGCCATTTTTTATGTTTTAGGACTATTTTGCCCTTAATTAGGGTGGACCGAATCCGGGTTGCTCGCGGGTTTGGTACACATGGCACTATTAGTGCCAAAAGTACCAACAAAAAAAATTCAAGTAAATTGGTACACTTGACACTATTAGTGTTAATAGTGTCCTGCACGAATGGTACTAGTGATTATATGAGTGTCAATAGTGTCATATACTTGTGCTGATACATTATCTTATTTTATATAGATGAGTGCAGTTATATGGTGATTTTGAACACTTTTCCGTAAGGTTTAGATTATCCATTTAGGGTGTTGCACAAATAGTACTTATGGCCATATTAGTGCCATTAGTGCCATATACTCTCTCTTATGTAGTGTTGCACGAATGATACTTATGGCTATATTAGTGCCATTAGTGCCTAACCCGCGCGCAAACCCGAGTCCGATCCGCCCTAATTAAGGGCAAAACAGTCTTAAAACATAAAAAATGGCCAAAATTTGTGTTTTTAGATGGGTGACCAAATATTGTGTTTTACTGTTCAAAATGGTACTCAATTATTTTTTTTATTACTTTTAATTATAATATTTTTAATCATGTTAAATATAAATTACAATTGTAAAAAATATAAAAATTCAAAAAAGACAAAATAATAAAAGATCAAACATTACAAAAATTACAATAATCGGAGTACGAAATACGAAATCACACAATCCGTACTTCAAACAAATGAAAAACTACATACTTAGTTG
Organism: Salvia miltiorrhiza; assembly: GCF_028751815.1. Classification (NCBI taxonomy): domain Eukaryota; kingdom Viridiplantae; phylum Streptophyta; class Magnoliopsida; order Lamiales; family Lamiaceae; genus Salvia; species Salvia miltiorrhiza. The sequence continues at coordinate 20,124,102 of NC_080391.1, read as the reverse complement.
TCATTGCTGAAAAATACTCCCTTCGTCCCAGCTAAGCCGATCAACTTTTTCGGCACGAGATTTAGAAAACTAGTGTTTTAAGTGTGTTTGATAATAAAGTGAATAAGTGATTAGATATTTCCTTGTTTATATTTGTTTCATATAAGAATATTGATTAACTTAATTGGGAAGACCCAAAAAGAAATATTGGTCAAGTTCGTTGGGACCGAGGGAGAATTTTAATTACTACAATAAAGTAAATAAAAGACAAATAATAATTAAAAAACATAAAATAATTAAAAGTAAATAAGAAACATTAAAAAAATATAATTTTGCTACCTTGCTGGTTGGGGTTTAAGCAAAGCTGCAGACCAATAATAGGGTGAAATATGTCAATTTTGTCCAAATCTAGTTTGAATAGTCCCACGACTTGCTATTTCTCACTACGACATAAAATTGAATTTGGGTGAAATTACATGTCGTGGAACGATTCAAAATCAATCTTAAAATTATATATTTTGTGACAAAAAATAAAGGTCAAGCAAAGTTTAATTATTTATTTTTCAGCAATAATCTCTTTAAAAAAATTTGAGCCAAGAATAGAGGGAGTATGTTTTATTTTTTCGTTTCCCACCGTCAAAAGGGACCAACTAGTATTGATGATGATGGGTGGTTATGATTTGTGTTGCACAGTTTTTGTACATGAAATTTCAGTCTTGATTGATGGATGGTGTTGGGTGCGGTTTGACTCTCACTGTTATAGAAAAAATGTACTCCATGTGACATTTTTCAGGCTAAAAGATTAGGTTTTGAGGTTAGGGTTTTAGGCTTTAGATTAGGTATTGATATACTGCATGCGATCTCTATGCTTTCCTCGGGGCCACAAATATAGAATTTTGAAAGAATCTAAGTAGGCATAAGTTTGCGTGAGTTGATAAAAGTTTTGCTTTATATATATGATCATATGTTATATTGGAATTGGAGGTGATGTTTAGTTTTGTTCAAGGAAACGATTTCGTTTGTACAAGAATCGTTCTTGGCAACTTCAAGTAACAGGAATATCATATGAACAAGGGTAATGTTGTTCAGAGCATTTACAACTAAAGTGCAATAAAATATAAAATAATGATCAAATAATTATAGAAATAAATTAGATTTTCTTGCATTTGGAGAAGCAATTAACCTCTTCAAGATCAAGCTTTATAATACTTCATGTTTAATGCATAAAATTGCTTATTTATTTAGCCTTTTTTGAGACATAGTAGAACGCAAATATGATATTATCAATTTTAGTTTAGAAAAAACTCTTGTTGCTAAAACTGATACGATCCCTGCCAGACCGTTCATGACGAACATGCAAGCGGAAGACTTGATAACGAACGATAGATAATGGAATCTCAAAACCTCTTAATCTAACCCACGGAATGATATATGCGAATGAATTCCCTATACCCCAACGTGATGTTGACGCAGCAACTCGTAGGCGAATGAATTCCCTATACCCCAACGTGATGTTGACGCAGCAACTCGGGGACGATGAATGACACCCGACGAGGGTTGGTTAACTCGCCGTTACGTCGATAGATGAATTCGTCTTGAAATTTCAAGAGGAATTCGATAACTCTCAAGAGAGGAGTAAAAACTCATGAAAATATTATTGATAAAGGCTAATTTTCGTCCAACACTGATATGTCATATATATAGGCAAAAACTAAACCTGGTTTAATAAGGAAACAAATTAAAACAAACCCTAATCAGCCAAACAAGGCCCTCATTCCCTAATTTTCGTGCATAACAAGCCCAATATATAGGGCATGCGAAAACCTAACCAAAGTAGGATAATAAACATGGAAAATCACTCCTAATCTAATAAGGAAATAAATTGGTGAAACAAAAATCTCCACCCAAATCTAGAACGATAGAAGCAATAAACGACACAATATTTATGTGGTTCGGTCATCAAGACCTACATCCATGGTGGGTTTTCCAAGTTTTCACTATCTTAGAAGAGTTACAATTTACCAGTGTAGTAGTATCAATCAATCCCCTAATCCCAATAATAGACCTTCTATTTATAGGCACAAGTATAAAACTAAAGGCCTTTGGGCTCAGGAACTCTAATGAACGGGCTTAGGCCCTTATTACAATGATTCTAGCTTCTGAGTTGAGTCTTCAGCGCAGGGAGCTTCGTTGTTTCTTGACTGCGCAGGTGCTTCGGGTTCTCTTGACTGCGCAGGCATGCATCCTTCATACTTCATTTTATCTGCGCAGGCGAATCTTCTTTATATTATCCAAAGCCTTCAGTTAAACCTGCGCTGGTTATCTTAACTTAATAATAATAATAATAATAATAATAATAATAATAATAATAATAATAATAATAATAATAATAATAATAATAATAATAATAATAATAATAATAATAATAATAATAATAATAATAATAATAATAATAATAATAATAATTGAGAGAGATATTTCGATATTGTTAAGTATAGCGCTGATGGAGGATTTAGTCCTCATCACTAATCCTTAGTCAAAACAAGGTATAAAATTCAAAACTGACTCAACTAAGGCCCAATTTCAGCCACCCTAATATAACCCACAAAAATAATAAAATAAAAATAAATAAAAGACTCGATTAAATCAACCCACATATGCAATGTAACTTGGGTCTCCATGGCATGCATCAAAAACTACAGAAATTAGTATAGTCAACAATATTCTACATGCAAAAAAAAATAGAGAATCAATCTGAAATTTTTAATAAGATCAATATAAATGGACTTGTATTTTTATTTTGCCCCCCCTCCCCCCTAAATTTATAGGTCCTAGGCCCTTGACGGCAGGGGTGAGCATTCGGGCGGGTTGGGTTGAAACCGAACCGTTTCGCCCAACCCGAACCCAAACCGCCAACTAAAATTTCAAACCGAACCAAACCGTTTTACTTGAAAAAACCGAACCAAACCGAACCGTAAAATTTCGGTTCGGTTCGGTTCGGTTTGGCCTAAAACCGTTCCATTTTTTTTTATTATTATTCAAAAACCTGGTAACAATATTTTGGCAGCCCTTAAAATACATAAATTCAACAAAATGCATACTTAAAAGTCCACAAAATGCATACCTAATGTTCGCCACAAATATAATCCACACACACAACTGTCAACTACAAGTCCACAAGACCACAACAAAATAAAATGCAAAGTGTATCAAATTACAATTCCAAAACATAAATAGCATAATAAGCAAGATAACAAGAATCATAAACATGTCTTCTTGTTCATTATCTTCAATCTTCACCCCTCTACTTCCAGGGACGACGGGTCGACGGTGAGGCAGGCTTGGGTCGGTCGGACCGTGGGGCGGCGAGGCTCGGTCGAGCCTAGGCGACGGCGTGGGGCGGCGAGGCTCGGTCAGGCCTAGGCGACGGCGTCGCGAGATGGCTGGGCGACGTCTTGAGTCGCGACTGTTGGGACCTGGGCGGGCGTAGCGGCGGGGAACTCTACTGGAGGAAGAGGCGGCGCCGGCAGGGATCTTGGGTCGGCGATTGTTGGTGGGGATGGCAGTCGCCTTCTGCCAGAATGGGGTGGGGTGGCGGTGGCGCTGCGGCGGCCGGACGGGAAGTGGGAGGAGGCCGGAGGGAGCCCTAGAAATCGTTGACTTGAATAAGAATAAGAATTGGAATGGGGGGGAAGGGAGGCAGGCGGCTAGGGCAGATACTCTGAAGTGAAATGAGATTATGAGAATAGGGTTGAAAACTTGAAATTTGAAAATAAATTCTAATATTATTAATATTAATTATTTATAAAATATATTATAATAAATTATTAAAAATTTCGGTTCGGTTCGGTTTATAAACCGCACCGTTTTATCCAAACCGAACCCGAACCGAAAATTGGCGGTTTGAAAATTTTCAAACCAAACCGCACCGTTTTCACTACAAAAACCGAACCAAACCGCCCGGTTTGGTTCGGTTCGGTTCGGTTTGGCGGTTCCGGTTTGGTTTTGCTCAGCCCTACTTGACGGCGGCCATGTAATCGATTGCATAGGATTTCGGAAAAATAGAAGCCCAAGATAAATAGACCTACTATATATATATAGGGTGTGGTTCTAGAGAGAACTACATTATTTGTGAGAACGGGAGAACCATCAAATCTAATGCATTCACGGTAAAAATTAATGCATTCGCTGTTAAAATTAATGCACTAAAAAAATTTAAAAAAAATGCTCCCTTCAGGATTCGAACCCAGGATCTGCATTCATCCAACAAGATGATGCATCCACCGTAGATCTTGATGATCGAATGGCTGAAAATGGTTCTCCGGTCTTCTTTTATTTATGGTTCTTTCTTGATATACTTCTCCCTATATATAGAGAGAAAAGTTAAACAGAGAATGTTAAATATTTAGAAAATAGAGAATTCGTGAAATAAAAACGAACAGATCTACAATTTTTACGAACAAATCAATGTACCGCATGAACAGCAATTTGCCCCGGGTTCGAATTCTGCTGGTGGCGAGTTTTTTTCTTTTTTTACTAAATACGTCTGTTCGTTAGTTATGTTGATCTGTTCGTAAAATGTATAGACTTGTTCAAAATGAAATATATAATAATTTTCCATTTAACTTGACCCTATATATATATAATGTTTGAAACTCTTTCTGTTGTCGAACTGCTTAACATAGTGCAATGGTGAATATTTTTTCTTAATATCTCTTGACACAAAATCAAATCTTCTTTCTTAACAGAGTAGTGTCGACGGCGTCCATGAGGAAGATGTGGCCCTTGACGGCGGCCATGTAATTGTCGACGAGATAGACGAGGTTGCCGCGAGGGTCAAACGTCGTGAAACCATCGCAGTTGAAGAGGAGAGATTTCTTCCACACGGTGAGCACCACCGGATCATCACCGCCGATTTTGCAGTCGTTAGAGCTCGAGAGCGGAGAGGAGGAACAGGAGGAGGAGGCGTCGTTTAGATATATCTTGGTCATTTCTCTCTGCGTTGTGATCTTAATTGAATCAACAATAGTGAAATTGGAGATGGCTTGGTTGAATTGAGGCGTATTGTATATATACAGTCTATTAAGGGAGTGGAGCCTGCTCTAATCCAAGGTGCACACACATGCACAGTAGTAGTAAATAATAATAATAATAATAATAATAATAATAATAATAATAATAATAATAATAATAATAATAATAACAGACGGAGTGTAACGGCGGTTTGGGAGAGAGATTGAATTACACTGAAATTAGGACATCGAGGGGCTAATTGATCCAATGTTGAGTATAAGGGACCAAATGCCATAGGGGTGTCCATGTTAGGGGCTTAATTGCTACTTTTTCCTTAAAAAATTAGCACAGGGCCTACGTTCGCAACATGACCATCCTTAATCTAATCGTTAATTAAAATATTCATTTTTCTTTTTTCCACGTACACAATCAACTACTATTTTATTTATATTCTTATAAATGATGTCAATATGACATTCAATATTTTTCTTTTGTTTATTTTTAATTTTATATTAGCGACAGTAATTTTAATTTTGTTTAATGTAACACCCCGATTTTTCCTAATAGGATTTCCCGAGATTCTTGAACATAGAATATTATTTAAGTGAATTCTCGCCCGGATAAAAAAAATTGTAGATAAAAAAAAGGGGGATTTCTTTCAGTAAACGATTTTATTAAATTTTACCAAGTGGGATTAAATACAAATACGTGACTATGTGAATATATTTCATATTACATTTTATTTTTCAATTACTTTTAAATTGAATTGGGCCTAAATAGAACTATTATGCTAACTTATCTTGTTTGGGTTTTATTTAATTTTGAATTAAGATTTATGTGTATTTTACAAGCCCATTTTAATCCACATTTTTTTTTATTTTATTCATGTCAGCCCACATACTCTTATTAAGTTTTGTAGATTTTTACTTTTGTTTTTGTAGAGAGATTTATGTGTTACTTTGGCAGCAGCCACTTGTCTATATTCATCAAAAATTTCAGCCACATATCACTCCACCATTCACCACATCCTAAGCCAATCATCTTACATGCAAATTTTCCTTTCCACAATAAACTTGCCAAAACTCAAGATCATTCACAGAAAACTCAAATATCATCAGCTTTCTTTCCTCTCCAAAAATTCAATCGAAACACAAGAAACCTCTTTGAGCAATATCTACCTCAAATCAACTCAGCCATACACCAAACATATCAAAGAACACAGTCTGTAAGTATATATATATTTCTCAAGTGTTTTGTCCATTTCATAAGAAAGACTGAATTTTGCATAAGAAAAGACTGAATTTTGCATCAAAAAAGATTACAATTTTAACTTCACCTTTTCAAAGAAATTAGAAGGTTAGAATGAGATGGGGGTTTTGAGGTGATTTTTGGGGAGGGGATTTGGCCGGCGGTTTTAGCCGGAGAAGCATCGGCTGCTCGGCGTGGCAGGAGGAGGAGGCGTCGGCCACGGCGCCGGCGTTGTGGCGGCGCTACTGCTGCTGCGCTGTTGTCGGACGAAGCAAGGGCGATGGCGTCGCCGAATCTGGAGGAAAGGAGAAGCGGCGGCGGCTGCTGTGCTGCGATCGATGCAGCGCAGCTGGTGGCTCACCGGGGTTTGAAGGGAGAGGGAGCAGCGGCAGATTGAGAGAGGAGAAGAGAGATGGCTGGGAGAAGAGAGAGAGAGAGGGCTGGGAGACAGAGAGAGGTCGAAGGGAGGGAGAGATGAGGCGGAGCCGCTGGCCTCCGACGGCGGCGTGCCGTCTGGTGGCGGCGGCAGGAGGCCGAGAAGAGGAGAGGGAGAGAGGGAGAAAAGGAGGCTGGCGTGAGTTGTATGTGTGTGTTGGGGTGTGAGAGTTAAATTAGGGATTTAAGGGAGAGATAAGGAAGTTGGGCTCAAGGATAGGCTAAAACTTTAATTTAGTATTGGGCTGGAAAGTTGGGCTAATATTATTAATAAATTGAGTTGGGTTTTATTTTAAGGTTTTGGGCTAATTTATTTCTTTAAATCAGCCTTTACTCAAATATCTTTAATTAGTTGAGTAATTTGGATAATGATTTAATGGTCTAATTATTTAATTAGACTCTATAATTTGAGTTTTGATCAATTATTTTTACGCATAGATTAAGTGCGTTTATTTATGAGAATTAAAACACGAACTGATTTTGCATACTATGTTGCAATTATAGTATTTTTATAAATTGTTTTTGTTCAAGACTTTTAATTGAGTTTTGAAAATCCGGGCGCAGAATATTAAGATTTAGCAGCTTTGTAGAATCGTTAGTTGATACGATATTTTGAGACCTATTAAGATTAGATTGTCTTGTAGGTCCACTTGAGAGAAGGAATTAGCATTGCTTTTACAAGAAGAGAATTGTACATCTTTTATCTACGAGCTTGTTCTATCAAGGTGGGTTTTATTTTCCAAAGTATGCTTTGAGTTATTGAGCTCTACTTGTATTATGCAAATGCAAATGAATGTCCATGTTAAAATGTTTCTTATATCTCTATTGTTTAAAGTGCTCCTATGTTATCTAACGATCGGGTCCTAGCTGGCGTAGCGATTGGATCGCCCTGGTTAGGATTGTGTACACACAAGGGGGTATTGTGGGCTGCTCCCACTTGCCTCAGACTGTCAGACTTGGGTTGCTCCCATTTCTGAAACATGCATGGTAGTGGACCTCTGTGGGCTGCTCCCACATGTTCACATTATAGGTGAAGCACCAATAGAGAGAAGACTGGAAATGGATCCACAAATTTATTTTAAGTATGCATGGAATGCTTTCAAATATTTCTATGTTATACTGTTCATAGCATGGATTATTCTTTTAAATGGATTTTCAAATGTTTTCAAATGGCTAAACCCACTGAGTATATTAGTACTCAGCCCTGCAATTGTTTTCAAAACCTTTTGCAGGTTGAGCGGCAGGTGGTGTCGTGCGAGGCTGAAGGAGGATGTTGCTGTAGTTTCGTATAATAATTTCCGCTGCCATAATATTCACTTAGGTGGATATCTTTTGAGAATGACTCTTTAAATATTCTTAGCCTAATTTTATGAACTCTTTTGGCAATCGCATTACTAGCAATTGAACCTCGCTTATATGTACGTCTAGTATGAAGTGTTATCTTGTTGTCTCAGACCTCCGAACTTTTGATCCTGGTTGGGAAAATTTCTATCCTAATTGTTGTACTTATTATCCTTCAATTGTGGCACTCCTTTATTAACAATGTATTACCCGAGTCTAAGAACATATCAACCATTTTATTCTAACAAAGTCGAGCAATCCCATTAAGTAGCCGTTTCTTATTCTCCCGGGAGTCGGGCTGTTACATTTAAACAATATTATAAAATAGATAATAAGAAAAAATATCATAAATTTTAAAACTCAATTTATTTTATGACAAAACAAAACAAAAATAAAAGAGTTAATATAAAATTAAAAAACTTTTTATTGTTGAATTTTCTCTCTGTTCTCTTTTTTTGTTCCAGAATTTTAGGCAGATTCTTAACACTATTTTCTCCATTTTATATCCCATTACTCCCTCTTCTCTCTTCTTTTCCTTTCCAAAATTTTAGAAATTTTTTTTACATCGTATTTTCTCCATTTTGTATCCCAAGTTTTTTTTACAACGTATTTTCTCCATTTTGTATCCCATTACTCTCTTCCACGACTCTCGCTCTTCATATAATTAAGATCAACATATTTTCTTTTCTTTACCCCTAATTATATCAAGGAATTCCAATCACAAAACTGGTAAAAAAGATTGCTTCAACTTCGCGGTTTTCTCAGAGTCAAACACATGAAGTGTATAAAGATACTTGAATCGTAAACCCTTGAACATCACAACGTCCTTGCTCCTCTTATTTTTCACCGACTGTGCTTCTTCCTTCTAGCATTGAGAAGGAAGTCTTGATCTCATGAATTTGCTTAGGCATATTTTATAGGATAACTTCGGCATGAGGCAGTGGCGGATCCAGGGAGACCGAAGCCTCTTCTCAAATTTTGAGTTTTTTTAAATATATATAACAAATACAATAGATAACATAATAGTATATTGGTTTAATGATCGTAGCATTAAAGCTAATTGCTAAACATTTTACGGTGGTTTGTTATATTAATTTGTTAAATTTATGTTATTTGTGTTCTCTTTTCATTTCCTAGTTAATTTTCAATACTGAGTTTGAGTAAATCATCTAGTTAAAGTAAGATTATGAACTATTAATAATTAAAGATAGTTTATTTTTGTAGAAAATGAATCTATTTCTTAAAAAAATGTATAAATGTAGTTTTTTATGTGCTTCCATTGTACTTGTTGTTGAATCAATGGAATAAGAGCAATTTATTTATTATAGTAAGCTATTATAGTAAGTGATTGAGTTCTACTACTAAGTCCATTAAAATTCTACTTGGACACAAAAATAAATTATACGGACTGCCCAAAAAAATTTAGCTTGAGGGCTACTGTCTCTGAACCCCACACAAATACTTTCAGGCTCCATAATCAATAAATTCAACCCTACCTAACAACAAATCCTGAATCGACATATAGTTGAAGGTGTAATTCCTTTCTCTCTAATGTTGACCAAAAAATATTGTTAATGAACATAGAAAAATGTTTTTTTTTCTAGATTAATTTCAAAAGCATTGCAAGATGCAATAAAAAGTAGAAAGAACAATTACCACATACTTGATGCTCTCTGAAATTAATAGAATGACAATGGAGGAATTAATTCGCCTCCAAAGGATCGTCAACATATTAAAAAGAAAAAAAAAAAACTCCGTCAAATACAAGAAAATGTGATGGGATTTTTAGGAGAAAAAATAACCGAAAACAAAAAAGGCAAAAGAAAAAATGTGTAAACTTAATCTTTTTCAATTAAGGGTGTGTTGTTTTTTATGGATAAATTTATCATGGAAAAATGAGGGATAACAAAAATTTATGCCTTTAAATGCCTTATTTTTTTTCCTTCATTTTCTGCAAAAGAGAAGTTCACCATTTTTCACTTCAAGGAGGGATAATATTGTTGGGAACCTTGTGGAATATCCTAATCCTTGTTTTGATGATACCAAAATCCATAGGTCTTAATTGTAATAGACTAGAACTGTTTGAACTCAAGTGTTAGAGTTCGTTTCTAGTTTAGCTTGCGGTTCTGAAGACTGAAGACTGAAGATTGAAGGACGAAGGACTGAAGCCTGAAGACTGAAGATACCAACTGAAGTATTAGTTGAAGAATCAGTTCGGAACTGATTACTTAATGCGTGCCGCGTGGACTCAGCGGACTGATACTAAAGTCAAGTATCAGTTAAACATTCTTCATCGTACTGAACTTTCAACGTTCAAAAGGAAGTCACGTACTCACATAGTACAGCCGCATTAAATGCAGAGATCTCAGGATCATCCCTCTCTGTAGAGGTCATTCCTATTTGGTGGCTACTTTATCAGAGACGTCACATCTCCTGCTCTTCAACATAGCCATTCCCACCAAACAAGGAACCTCGAAGATTGAAGCCTCAGCCCAAATTCGAAATGCTCTCCAACGGAAGAAATCTTGAAGACGTTCTCCGCCAACGGATCTATTCAAGACCTCTCCTATAAATAGTGTTCGAGGATCACTTCAATCTTCACCGATTCAACGACATAAGCTGAAACTCTGCTAAAATAGTTTCTCAGTCAAAAGCTTAACCTCCCCAAAGCTTGAATCGAAGAAGAGAATTCCAAAGCCAAAAAGCAGTCACTAGCTGATTACACACATTCTCTTAGACCTTAGGCAAACCTCTGTTTACCCAGAAGCCTAGGTCAAACTTGCTCCAAAGAACTCGTTCTTTGAAGTATAGTTGGCAAGTTTTCAAACCTCCTTTCGAGAGATAGAATCGAGTGTTTGAGTGGTAAGGAGTTCAGGAAGGTACTCTGACTCCGTGAGATCCTAGCGCGGGTTGTGCTAGGAGTGAGAAATCCAACGCGAGTGAAGTGTTGGTACTGAAGAGTGAAATCTTCAGTGGTACGGTTGTGTGCACCCGGCAAGCACACGGTTCGGTTTGCAGTGCACCAGTTAAGCACTTGCGGAGTGGATTGTTGGTCTGATCAACCGACCGTGGATGTAGGAAGTGTTTTCCGAACCACGTAAAAGTCTCTGTGTTATTTACAGCTTTCAGTTTTACATTCTTACTTGTGCTCTTTCATTTGATAAACTGAATACTGAATAACTGCAAAGAGAAACCTAAGACTAACAACGTGCTCAACCGAGGCTATTACGAAACAAAGTTATTTCCGCTGCGTACGATATCAGTCTGAATGATCTATCCTCTGATAGTCAGGAAGAGTGATATCATCTATGTTTTAGCAAACTCAACTGAAGCCTCTACGTGCATCAGTTAAGTTCCAGTAACTTAACTGATAACTCAACTTAACTGATAACTCCTTACTGAAGAGTTTTCAGTATCAGTCGTCAACCCTGTTTGGTCAAAACTCCTTTTTGTTAACAGGTGTCATAGTTTGCTTGTAAAGTTTCGTTTTGATCTCTATCTTGAGATCCCTCTGTGTTAGAGGAGAAAAATAGCCCATATGTGTATTCCCCCTCCCCCCATACACCTATTCGAGACCCTCCGGACCTAACAAATATTATCACACAAAAAATGGAGTGATAATATTATCCCTTCTTGAGGTGAAAAGAATGAATGAAAAATGATGAACTTCTCTTTTGTAGAAAATGAAGAAAAAGAAAGAAGGCATTTAAAATATAAATTTTTGTTATTCCTCATTTTCCCATGATAAAATTTATCCATCAAAGAGAACACACCCTAAATGAATAGATTATGAAAATGAGAAGATTGGGGCGCTCAATTGCAGAAGGAGAAGAACAAGACATCGTTGTATTGCAGAAGAAGAATAAGAAGCACCGATGTGATGTATAGAAAAGAAGGAAAAAGAAAAAATATTTTTTTTTTGTATTTTAGTGATCCCCACTCTTTTTATCTCATGTTCTCTTTGGTGAAAAAATATATGAAAATATTATGATGAGAGAGAGAGAAAAAAAAAGGAAGAGAGAGAAGAGAAACATATCGAGATGAGTTAAATTAGAGATATATTTTAAGGGTAAAATTGAAAGATCATAAAAATATATAATATGGAAAAATATTATCACACCTATAACTTATGATAATATTATCACAAATTGGAATGAAAAAGTGAAAAAATGGGCTATGCAGAAAAACTTTTCTTCTTGTTCAAGGATAATTTTCCAATTAAGAAAGCGTATGAATGAGTGAAAAAAGGAGAAAAATATATATATACCACCATTTTTCGTCAAAGTATCGGTTTAACAATCAACTTAAAAAAAAATGGTCCATCAGAAAGGTAAATAGGCAACTGAATAAATAAACGTGACCACTGTAAAAATATTTCCCCACTTGATACTTGAGTCGTAGATTAATAAAACAAAATGAGTATATAATAAGAAGTCTCACCTCGCATAAACAAAGCACAAACTTAATTAGTTTAATCTAGCAAAATTTATAAAGTTGGCTAGAGAAATGTGAATACAACCAAAGCCCGAACAAATTAATGGGCAGTAGAAATATTTTGGGCTAAAATAAAATAAATTGGGCTATAGAAATTTTTGGGCTCAAATAGAACAAATTGGGTCATAAAAATAAGATGACTGGGGTTGGGTTGAACTCTTAAAATGTTGGACTTTCGGGAAAATTTTCTGGTAGGTTCGACTTATTCACAACGTTGCTCATGTCATGAACATAATTTTTTGGTGACAACATATGAATTATCATAGGATTTTAGAATTTGGATTGGACTTGAAAACTTGGCGATCATCTGTATCTTTTTTAAAGCGTGAATAGAAATACGTAATTTCGGATTTTAGAATGTAGAAAGAATAAGAAAAAAGATACAAATTTTCAATTGGTATTATTAAATCCGGCAGCTCGGATTGGAAATCAATTTATTTTTTCTCAACTCGGACAAATTTCGATTTGAAAATTGTCAACTAGATATTTTATATTTAGGGGTAATTACGCCAAAATCCATGAACTTTGGCCCGATTTCAAATTTTTACATGAACTTCAAATTTTTCCTTTAATTCTCTGAATTTAAATGCTTGTTTAATTTTTCCACACTTTTCATAAATTCCCAAATTACAAGTTGACATGGCAATTTTTGATTCACCTTATAAATGACATGGCAATGTCGGTCGACAATTAAAACGACGTCGTTTAGTTGGGGCTAAAACGACATCGTTTTATCCCAAACCTCTCTCTCTCAACTACATTCGCCGCTCTAACATCTCTCTCTCATACTCTGGCGGCTTTGCTGACTTCGACGGCTCGATTTCAGGGGCGTCACCTGCAAACAATCGAGAGTTTCCTCAATCAACCTCCCCAATCATCATCTCCACGACGATTTCTCCAAACTAGCCAAATTTCTCCTCGCCAAAAGAATTCAAAATCCACATCCGTCGTAGTGCCAAAGCCCTTTCCCGCCTTGAAACCTCCGACTCTGATGTGGCAACGACTTCCAACCCTAATCCTTTTCCTGCCCCCGTCTCCGCCCCAAATTCCAACCCCAGATGTGGCAATTTTGATTCGAGCTCCACGCGAAATGCTGTGAATGAAATTGATGGTGGTAATCATATCGATAATCTCTGCTCGACTTCTGGGTTGGTGGTGAAGGAAGATTTGAATAAAGGAGAATGGGAGAAGGAGGAAGTCTGAATGGAGGCGGATGAGATTTCGATAGAGAGGGAAGGGTCTTTGCGGAAAGTTGGTAGACAAGGATAATTCTTTGGGGGCCGAGAGGGAGAAGGAGGATGCAAAGACTGTCAAGAACGAAGGTAGAACAGAGGTTCCGGCGCCGATTTCTTTCACTGTACATTTTGAGAATTTGGAGACCGTATACACAAATAGAACCCATTTTCGTGCTTCTCTCTAGTTCTCTCGAGAAACAAATAGGCGAGAAAAGTTTCAAGCTTTCCCCACTAAAGGGAGTTGACGGCGGTGAGGGGGCCCGAGAAATGGGGCGGTGGTGGTGGAAGAGGAGTAGGGCGGCGGCGAGCAGCAGTAGGTGAAGAGGCCGGCAGACATGGAGGGGAAAAAGAAAGGGATAGATTTCTTCTTCTTCTTTTTGTTTATTTTCCAAGTGTACAATTTTTTATCCAAGTAAGCGCCATGTCAGTTCGATACTACCATGTCAGTTCGGTATGCACTGGAGCTTGAAAGTGTGGAAAAATTGAACAAGCGTTTAAATTCATGGAATTGAAGGTAAAAATTGAAGTTCATGGAAAAGTTTGAAATCGGGCCAAAGTTCATCAGCTTTGACGTCATTACCCCTTATATTTATAATTATCGTATATGTTTTCTTAGTAGATAATTTATTTTATTTCTATTTCGCGTAATCATGTTTATATTAAAGACTTTTTTTAAAACATTATATTTACTAGCATTTGCACCTGTGCAATATACGAGAAACATTTTTATAGTTCTATATTTATATAAAATTGATATCAACTCAATTATCATATTTACAGTATAATAACAAAAAATAATTTTAATTAAATATATTTGAGATGAAAATTGAAAAAATAAAAAATAATGAAGAAATCACAATAATGAAAATTGATATTATGAAAAAGAAATAAAATCCAAGAATGAAAATAAAAATAAAAAAGAATTGAAAAATAGTTTTGTTTAAAAAAATGAGAGAGGATTTTTTTAAAAAGAAATTCAACCTTTAAATAAATATAACTTTTACATTTTAAATTAAATATTTTGTATAAAATATATCAAATCAAAGCTATTGTTGTGATCTTTAATTTGATATGCATATTATATATTTTATAATTAGTTGAATTTCACAATTCTAAAAAAAAATCAAACAAACAAATAAGAAGGTAGATAAAAAGGAAATAAAAAAAATATTAATTTCTTAATAAATCTTTAGTTTAATTATAATTATAAAATTATAAAATTATCACTGAATTTAAAAATAGATTTCATATTAAAATGTTGACTTTTGAATGGACTATAGATATCAAGTAAATAGGCTGAATTTTGTTTTAACATCTCAAACCATTGTTCAGAACATTAATCCAGTACTGGTTGGGCGAGTAGAGTAGATCTACAGCAAGCGCAAAGAAATAACGCACTCTCTTTAACCTACACCCCCCTTTCTTATCCCACACCCATGTCGTTAAAAATCCCCAATTTTTCACAGATCTAAATCTCGATCAGGGTTTCCAAATTCTGGCACTAACCTCAGATCTCTCCATTCCTTCACCGTGCGCGATCATAGGTGGAGAGACGATTGGCCCAAAATGCTGACGAAATTCGAGACCAAGAGCAATCGAGTGAAAGGCTTGAGCTTTCACAGCAAGCGCCCATGGATCCTCGCAAGTCTTCACAGCGGCGTGATCCAGCTCTGGGATTACCGCATGGGCACCCTCATCGACCGATTCGATGAGCACGACGGGCCTGTTCGCGGCGTTCATTTCCACAAATCGCAGCCGCTTTTCGTCTCCGGAGGTCTGAATTTCGTTGCGTGTTCATTTTTTCATTTGCTTTGCGTGGACGTTGTTTCGGGTTGTGTTATTGCAATGTGATCCATGCTTGCTCTGGTGTGGATTTGCGCTTTTGGAGTGACTGGAGTGTTTTTGGTTGTGGATCTGCTGATTTGGATGTGGTGTTGGTTGATTTATGAATTTTGATTCACGATGTTGATTTGTGAGTGTATCATTGTTTTGCGGATTCTGTGATCGCCGTAGTGTGAGTTTAATGGTGGATTAGATCCCGTATGCTTTTTGATGTAAGTGACCGATAACTGATTTAAATTATGTTCACTGTTATTAAAATAACATTAGAGTTCACGTATTTGGTCCTGTAATTAGAAGATAGTGTTTGTAGATCAATGCTGATCTTGACTTCTATGTCCCATAATTTAGGCCGTCTCATCAATGGGGTGCCATGTTTAGTGTTTCATTATGTAAATCCAAGCTAATGGTTTCTTATCATTCTAACATAGGGTTGTTAAGGCAGAGGTATTAATGTCCTATATAGTTTCGTCTCTGGTATTCATTATCTCGATTGATTGTTGGTGGATATTGTGTCTTTGGAGCTTGATTTGACTTAATAGGATTTTTCTCGTCATTTTAATTTCACCTTAGCGGATCCTTTATATGATCTTTTGCATAGTATAGACAGACACTAGCGAGTTTCAATCTGGCGCATCTAGCCTATCTAGTTAAGTAGTTATGTTTGTGAATGTCATGCTGTTCACTCTTTTTTTTTGATAAATTATAATATTAAATAAAGAAATTTAAAGGCCGCGCCCGCGCCACTGGAACTCGAACCCAAGATCTTTGGCCTTAGGCATTAACCCCTTACCGCTTGGCCAACACACGCACACTGTTGTTCACTCTTTTACTCATAGTAGTCAAAAGCATGCCTAGGCTCTATGTCTTACTTGATCATGTGTTTCACTCCTCTTGCTTGATTATTTCCGTGGTATTTTTCTTTGAGAAAAGAACGTGTAAACATTTTGAAGTCCATTACTGGTAACCGATTTAATTGTGCCTAGCGCCTTGTGTCAATAGGAGGCCTTTGTGCCTCAGGTTTACATAGCGCTTTTGATAATTTTTCTTTTGTTGTTTGTGCCAATACATTGATATGAAACTCTTAGTTGAACTGACTCCTGCAGGAGAGTTCTTGAATTTATATGATGGAATGCAGGTCCCATTAGA